>NW_014556488.1:1094701-1200176 GCF_001313825.1 Dinoponera quadriceps
TATATATATATATATATATATATGTGTATGTGTACGTTTATGCACGAGTGCGTTTCGCGTATACCCCTCCCCTCCTGTGTAACACGAGCGAGCCGTCGCGCGGGTCAGACAAGTAGCCCCCCCTCCGTCGTCGCTCGCCGTTTAAGCTCCGTAACTTAAGACGTATCGGCGCTCGATACACTTTCGGGATCAGGGGGGTCGCACGTCGACACATGCAGCTTTCTCGGCCGGCGGCAGGCAGAGGAGATTGTTTCGGCCGAAAATCGGAATCACATCGAAACCGGGTCGCGGCGGAAGGAAGGAAGGAAGATGAAGAAGGAGAAAAGGAGAATACTGGAGGAAAACGATATCGTCCAAGACGAGTCGAGAAGGGGTCGCGAGGTGTTCAATTGGAAGAAAGACAGAGGTAGCGGTTACCCTCCTGCCGACGTTACTCGACAAGCTGTACATTTTCGCAAGGGCATTCCCACTCGACAATTCTCATCTCTCCTCGTCAGATCATCGTCGATCGCGCTGGCGGACCATCGTTCTCTCTCTGAAAGATCGTCTTCCCGCTCCTTCCCCACTCTCTCTCTCTCTCTCTCTCTCGCTCTTCGCTTCGATTCCGCTGGTTTCTCCGATCGATCGATCGCGCGCGTGACTCGGTCTCAGCGAGCGAAGAGGTGAGAAAATCGAAACGTGAAGAGAGAGAGAGAGAGAGAGAGCTCATCCATGTATCCGCGCATCGGTGTAGAAGGCACGCGAAAGTCCACCAGCGTCTTCGGTATCCTCGTGCGCGTAAGGGAAATAATCATCATAGGTAATATCGAGGCCCATACGTCTGCAAGACGAGACGTTAGGCAGCCGAACGGACCACCACGTTCCAGGGCGTGCTGAGACGCGTCAGCTGTCGAGGGAGGGCCGCGACTCGCGAGCTCCTCGCCCCGGTCTCTCGCGGAGAACGTCCCGGTCATCCAGACGTATGACGATCGGCGTATGTTTTTTTTTTTTTTGTAGCTTCGTCTATGTGAAATGTCGCTCTAGCTGCTATGTTAAGTCACCCCCATTCCCACCCCCATCTCTACACACATACACGCGCACACACACAAACGCAAAACACATTAATTAATTATACGTACAACGGCGCGAGTGTGCGACTTGTATAACTGAACTTTAATAAAGATACGACCCACAGTCTTATGGTATCGACGCGTCTGTCATTGGCCTTTCAGCGTTCACGTAAGCGCTTCGTCCTCGCGCCTCGGACACGGCGAAAAAGTCGAATGCAGCGTTTGCAAGTGATCCACGCGGAGAATCTCGTTCAGTAAAAGCGCTAAAATATGCTAAACTGTCAACTCACCAGCCGTTCACGACGCCTTCTATATTTAGCATAGGAACTATTTTGAACACATAATCGTCACGTAGACTGCAGGCGTACTGGTTGTCGTTCAAGAGGGCCTTCAGCGTCCCATGCATCACCCAGGAGGCGTTGCTTTCGCCCGGGTGCACTCTGGACGTCAAGAAGATCACTTTGCGAGCCTGAAAGATGGAGATTTCGCCTTATCGAAGACACCGTTTATCAGCGGGTAAAGATTTTCGCGCAGCCCGGGGAGAACGCGATTCTCACATGTATGGGGTTGCCCCTGGAGTCCGGCGACGTGATGGTCAGCACCGGATTCTCATTGCCGTTGAGAGTCTCGCAGAGCGTCTCCGCGCGGAAGTAAACGCTCGCGTTCGCGCATTTCTTCCTCCACTTCCAGATGTCGGTCATCAGCTGGCTGTACGTGTAGGGGAAGTGGTAGGCCAGGTAACAGACGTCGTGGGCGTGCGGAAACGTAACCGTGAAGGACGTCGTCAGGTACGTCTTGCCTCGGGCGGGTCGCTGGTAACAGTTCCGGTAGTAACAGATGTCGACGCCGGTCCTCACCCAGCCCGGCCGGCCGTACTTCGCCTCCGTCACGCTGAACAGTATCGGCTTCATGCCGAAGTTGAACTGCGAGTTCGCCTTCTCGCAGTTGACGATGTTGAACGTGTACGGCGCGTTCGCCTCCATGTTGGAGACCTCGAAGTAGAACCACTGATGCCGCGAGCCGCTGTTGACGTCCGGCGTCAGGATCAGGTCGTACTCCCGCAGGCCTATCTGCGTGGGAAGCGGACCATGACGGAGAGTAATGACGAGATTTCGGGCGAAGGGACTTCATTCAGCGAAGCGATGCGCTCAGTGAGCTACCGGGGCGATTGTGCATCTTCCGATCGAAGTACATGTTTGGATCCACATGACAGATTTAGAAGGATATCGCAATGGGTGATCAGCGATCGCTTCTCCTAATTGAAGTATAATTTTTGATTTCGAAGAACGTTCCGATATTACCGAGCGATCAGTGATTATTTCTTCTATTTGAATGCAGAAGAATATATTATTCAGCGAGCGCTCATTCGACCGTTGTGTCGTCATCTGAGCCGAAAGGGCATTCCTCTAAACGCACACGGACGCATGGCACGCGCGTGCACGCTGAAGGAGCCCGATAGAAACTCCCGCATTGCATGTCGTCGCGGCAGCACGCCTTACGTAACGCGAGCATAATCGATTACATAAAGGGTCGCGAGTGTGACGGTGTGCGGCCGTACCTGAATAGCTTTCCTGAGATTTCCGCTTTCGAATCTGGACTCGAATTGCAACTGCTTCGTGTCCAGCACGCGCTTGCCGATCCTCTTCTCGTCGCAGTTGTCTAGAAGCCGCGCGTCCCGTCCCTGCCGGCAGGCGGGACCCACGAGAGCGTCGAGATCGTAAACGACTTCCTGGACGGCGGAGGAATGGAAGCCACGCTCGACGCAGGTGAGCAATTTCGCCCGGCACACCTTGCGGTCCTTGGTGTTGAGCGGCTCGGCTTTCCCGCAGCCGTCGCCGCCGGTCCAGTCCGGATAGGCGACCTTCACGAAGCCGATGACGCTCCTCACCCGGCTCGCCACCGCGCAATACGCCTCCTGGTCCGTTAGCTCCCCCGACGCGTCCTCGAGGATCTTCAATCGGTGCCTGTCGTTCGTCACGAGTTGCTGCTTCGTCGTGCCGTTCACTCTCGTCAAGTCCTTAGGAGGCGTCCTCGACTTTCCCGTCTTCACAGACTGCGAGTCCGCTTGCTCGTCCTCGATGAAGCCGAGCTCGGTCAACTTGACGGCGGACGACCCGGCGAGGCGCAGCTGCGATCGCAGACCGCCCAGCTCTCGGAAGAACGTGTGATACCTGATGCGGAGGGCGGGAAAACTGGGATTTTAATTCAAGCGACGTGTCACCTGGCGAAAGAACTTATGAAGATGAAAATGTACGAGTGCGTAAAAATTTGCAAATATGTATTCAAGCGGTATTTGTCAGAAACCGAGGAGAAATCGATTAAGATCGCCGAGTAATTCGTCGATGTTTCTTTCTTCGAGTGAAAGGTCATTCTTCTGCGAAAATATCTTTCACATAATAATAATTACGCAACACACGCATGAAAGCGGGGCAAAATGAGTCTCCGCGTACCCAACGAGATCCTCCTCGGACCTCTGCGAGGTGAAGACCCCGGCGAAGAATTTGCCCTCGTCCACCTCGTCGCTCATGTAGATCGCGTTGTCGATCGCGTTTCTGGAGTCGTGGCTCCCCTCTTCCTCCTCCTCATCGTCGCCGGAGTCCAAATCGCTGTAGAGCCTACCGGCCGACGCCATGCTGTTCGCCTATGCGGAAATAGATATTCGAGTCACGAGAGAACTCAACGGTACCGTCGCGCCGTGACGTTTCGGATGACTCGCGAAAATGCCGCGACACCTCGTATGCAAAGCGAAAATCGCGTTAAGGGCCATGCTTCGTCGACGAGCGTGCTGCGCATCAAGCTCGACTAAGTATCGAAGGTTGAATTAGGTACACTGAAATAGAAAATTATAGTTGGACTAATCAGAAATCGCGTAACCAAACGCATTTCGATTAGAGGAAACAGAATTTTGGATTATAACAACCCTTATTACGCTTTCAAGATATAAATACTGCTTGAATACGCAATTGGAGATTTGTGTGTACCTGCTGTGTTTTTTACCTTCGTAAAATTAGGTTATATGTTATTGAATTAAGATCTCAATTTTATTACTATGCTTCTTATGATCGGAAATCCCGTTTTCTTCAATCGAAACGCATTCGGCTGTCCACATTCTGGTTAATTCAATGATCATTTTCTATCCATTTATACCGAAGATCAGGCTAAAGAGACTACCGGAGATCGACAATTACGAGTTAAAGATTCGAATCTAACGAATCAACTAATTGATCTCGTCTCTCTCTCTCTCTCTCTTTCGTCCCGATTCTTCCAATTCCAATCTTCAATCCACGTTTGAGCGGTCTCCCGCGAGAGCGCTACGTCGGTCCGAAAGTGCCGTGAGAAAAGGTACACACCTGGCTGTCGATGTCGCTACCGCTTTCAGCGCTGTTCGCCCTGACATTCGCTTCGGGCAGAACGAATCTGCATGCAGAAAAAAGATCGGTCGGGAATTTAGCGCGTGAACGTCAGTGTGAGAAAGACGCACACAACAGGCACGCCATGCCAATTACACAGCGCGTTGCTTAGTCTCCCAACTAAGTGCAATTACGTTGCGTAACGAGAGCCTCTACCGTTAGTTACTTTGTCTAGACGCGAAATACACGTATCACTGAGACACGAGAACACGAGAGAGGCACAAGCGGAACACAAAGTACGCTCAGGGCGACACACACGCACACGGCTCGATTAATTTCAGGATTGAAATAATTTATATTGATATAATTAGTCGGGGGAGGGGGGGGCAGAACGAGACGTGCTTGAGTGTAAAAATGTCAAAACTTCCTACTCGACGAGAAAACGATTATCCGGATTAATAGTATCGTAATATATGTTATATCGCTGCATACGCGTTACGCATTACGTTATCGAGAATGGATGCACAGCACAGTAATATTGATTTATGCACTTGCGTAATGCTGGGAAATTACTTTGTGCTCGTTAGGACATGCAGGATGTAATCGGGAGAGGCAGTTCGAAGCTTCGCAAGCTCCCAGCATCCACTAAATTGAAAGAAACGGTACTCAGGCAATATAAAATGAAAAACATTCTGAAAGACGACGCGCAAAATGCCTTTGGGTCAACGGCTCAAAATCACAAAACGATCAAAATCACAAAATAATCCCGCACGCAGTGGAAAGAAAACCCTCTGTTTTCGCACTACGGAAAATCGTTGTTCGATCACCCGGTATCGATCACGTAACTTTTTCCCTGGGATGGAATCGTGAAAAGTGAAATGTTTTCAAATCGGAAAATTCACACTTTTCCCGAAGAACTCACGAATCCCCTACTTTAACGTGAACTGGCTTTAACTCGTGAAAAGTATAAATTTTCCATGTTGAAAAACACTTCGCGTGTCCACCCTTGAGAAAAATTACATCATCGGCACGCAGGAAGGTAAATCAATCTGTGGGCCTGTGCTGACTTGGCATTGTTTATTCAATTCAGCGAGTATTGCAAGCCTGTCCAGCTTCGAGCCAGCTTTCAATAGCACTCCGTATAATAATAAGCGTATCGCGACTGTCGCACACACGGCGGGATTCGACGGACCGGTCGGAACGACCTCGAACGTTTCATTCACCTCGCGGGCGACATTTCGGGCACCGGTAATTCCTTCTTTTCCAGACACTGATTGATTATACCGCAAATACGAGACAGCAGGCAGTCGTAGGCTTTGTCCTCCGGACAGTTCGTGCAGAACCGGTACAGTAGCTGTAGGCCGTTGTTCGACTTGATAGCCTTCCTGCCGGCTTCTAGAGCGAGAGCGGACAAAGAAGAGAGGACACGCATGACTCGCCGGTGACTTTCAAGAGTTCGGAGGACGAAAAACGAACAACGAGCGAGCCGCGCGACATGCGCTCCCGCACTCCGCCGAGTTATTAGGACATTCTCCGCGGGGCCCACGACGCTCGGATCGGACTTACTTATCACGCAGAGATGCTGAAGAGTGTTCAGGGCGTAATTGCAAATCTTCAGCCGCATCGGACCGTCGAATCGCTCCCACCTCTCGAAGATGCGCATCAGCAGGTGCACTATTCCCACTTTGACGAGCTTGTTGCAGCAGAGCTCTGAAAGCGAAGCGTCATGGCTAGTAGCGGTGAGTCGCGCAAGGAAGGAAGAAAAGACAAGGAAGAAAATGATCAGGCTGATTGAGGGGAAAACGGGGATATATAAATATATATGCGTCAAACGGTACGTACTATTAGTCGTGAAGTGCTTGAGGCATTCAATAAGGGTTCTCAGTTTCAAGTGCGGCGCGTAACCGACGCTGATGAACGTTTTCTCCAAGGTGCCGGTGATGCCGTCCCTCACCAGGGTTTGCAGGGAAAAAGCTGTCGGAGAGACGATCGAGCTTGTACCGAGTGTATTACGGGCGGATGTGGGAAACGATCGATTACGAATTCGCTTACGGTTCTTCGCGAGAGTCTTGATGATCAACAGCAACGGCAGTAATATCTTGTTGTTGTTGTAGTGCTGTCTCAGCAGCGCGTGGAACACTTTGACGGAGTTGAGCAATTTCATCTTCGACGCGAACTTCTGGTCCCTCTGCGCCACCTGCGAGCAGCAGGCATATCCCGCGCGTGTCTCGTGAGAAATTTTACCTCAGTATCTCGCGCATCGTGGATGCATCAGATGTTTGCACGCTAAAGAGACGCGCGTGAATCTTAAGACTGACGGCAATCACCTGGCCCAGAATACAGAGGATGTCTTGAGTGAGCATTTCGTTCGTGATGGTGTCTGCGTGCTGCAGGTTTATTAAAAGTTTCACCAGGACTTGCGTGATGCCCAAGTTGACCAGTTGAATGACCGCCATTCGGCTACTGGTTCCTGTCAAAAGGGAAGAGAAAAGCACGTTACTCCCCGATACATTTATTTCTTTTTCGCTGTGTTTTTTTTTGCTTTCATTTCAAGAAAACGATTTCCCCAGTCATTTTTCCCGACTCGACGAGCAGCAATTGCTTGTTATACTTGTGGCGCTTTTGTTCTTGCTCCCCTTCTTCTTGGACTTGCTCCTGCTCGCCCGGGGCGATATGCATTCGTGTAATATGCCGGCGATGCTGCAGTCGGCGACGTGATCCTTGCAGTTCTGAAAAGTGCGTCCGGCATTCTCTTAATCGCACATTCGCCCCTTTGTGATACGCGGTTAGATCGCGATTAGATACGGAGATAAAGAGAGGACGCGTTTCTCCCCGCTTCCGACTGTTTAATAGTATAAACGAAGCCCGAGGCGTCGTTCCGCTCATACTGAGAGATAACGCGGCAAAAGTAATTACAGAGTCACGTGAACGCGCGATTACTCTAATCTACGTTGCGCGTTGCACACACACACACACTCGCAGTCGCTCGAGAGTATCCAGTTTTACGAGCGAGCCGCTTCGCGCGAGCTTTTCCGAGCGTGCAGACAACGCGGAACGTGTCGCATGACACCGCCAGGCGGTTTCGCAGATAATACCCGATTACCGCGCACGGTTATCCAAACTCCTTAATTACCCCCACACTGTGTGCATGCACGTGTATGTCTCGATACGAGCGACCGTAAACGTTTGTAATTCTCATTCTCTCTTTTGCACCCACACACACACCGACACGCGTATTCCAGCGTATTGATCAGCCGCGGTTGTTAACACGCGAAATGCTCGTAGCTTTTGCTCGGCCGATAAGGCACACGTTACAAATAACGGGCGATGAAATGATGTAACGAAGACTCACCCCGGGGGGGGNGGGGGGTTACTTTAATTAAAAATTATTCACCTCCAGCGCCACTATGAAGGACTCCATCGCGCCGGAATTCTTCTGCCAGAGCTTCTCCAGCGCGCGCTCGCGCACCCGCCGGTCTGCAAACACACGTTTCAACGGCGATCAGACGCCCCGGCTCGGTGAGAAGAAGTTTGCTTCCTTTCTCTCTCTCTCTCTCCCCCCCGCGTTTCCTTCATCAAATTCGCCAGGTCATAATTCGCGTTAGCACGAGTTACCGGAGGAGATGCATCGTCGCCAACGTTGGAACGCGGCCTCAACGAGTGCCACGACACCCGACGCACCGAGAGAAGTCGAGTGGAGACGCTCGGATGCATCGGCAGAGAATTCTCGTATGTCGGACTTGACGCCGCGCCAATTGGTACCGCGTGCGCGCGATGTTCATAAAAAATTCACGGCGACGCACGCGGCATCGATCGGCCGATGATTTATCGCTCGCTGTGCGCGCCGCGCGTACGCATCGCCGCGCACCGCGCGTATCCGCGTGTGCTAAATCGCCGGTTTAATTCTTGCGTCTGATGTCATAATTAAATGCGGCCGGCGCCGGCCGGTGGCCTACAGCGAAATTTTAGCTACGTCCGCGTTACGTATCCAGCTGTGTCGCAAAATTGTGGGCCGCTATTAGCAGCGGAGATAGCTCGGTGTTTCGCGGGCCGGTGAGCGGCGAACGATTCGCGGGAATACGCGGGCCAAGAGGATCGTTAGATTGTTGTTGATTCTCGCCTTATCAAATTGGCGCGTATCGTTCGGAATCACCGAGCCCGCTGGAGCGCGGCCAACGGATCTGTCAGTGCCTCGCTCGAAAATCATTGCGCAATCACCGGCTGACCGGCGGCCCCGGCTACTGTTTGCACACCTGTTCGCCGGCCGTCCGAAAATCCGGGACGGCAATTCGACGGGATTGACATCTGACGACCGGCGCCGCGGAAGTTCAGGCGGAAGTGGGCGGCGATTTAACGTTCGTTATCGAGGAAAGCGGTGACGCGAGGGAGAATTTCCTCGGACTTTCAGTAATTAAATTTCCGAAAAGATCTGACATATATATATATATATATATAGAGAGAGAGAGAGAGAGAGAGAAAGAGAAGTCGGAATTCGAGGATGGACGATGGCGCAAACGATGTCGTAAAGTTGCCAGTTTGCTAGAAAGTGACGCGGATTGCGCAACTTTGTTATACGGTCGGCCGAAAGCAGCCGCAGCAAACGGAACATGGAGCGCGATTACCGCGTATCCCGTGTCGCTTTCGTGACGTCCTGGACGTCTCCGCTGGAGTCCCCGCTAATTTCACAGGACACGGACAGCCGATGTCTCTCCCGGAAGGAATTTCGCTTCGTCGAAGCGGACGCGTCGTGAGAATGACACAATGACACAAATGTGTACTATAATGCCATGTATGCGATATAGGACGGCCTTCCGCCCCGTTATCGTTCCGCCGGGGGGGGGGAGGTGAGGAGGGGAAGGGCTATCACACGGGAATGATAAATCGCGCAAGTTCGTCGTTTCGGCGGTGCCCTATCGTGCTCGCCGGCAAGTAATAACACACCGGCACGAAATTCGCCCTGAAGTGTCCAATCTTCCTCGATTCGTTCAGAACTTTATTACTGCCGCGGCAGTCGAGCGCGGTACTCGCGCGTTTACGCTGCGCTAACGAAGGCGACACGCGATAACGAACGCTAATGAGAAGGTAAGTAGTGTGGCGGCCGATAATCAAGAAGACCGGACGTGTTTCTCAACTAATTTACTCTCAAGCGCGTACTGCCTGCCCCTTCCCTCCTTCCCCCCATCGGGAGAAAAGTATATTTGCAAGATCATTTGCCGAGTATTCGAGAGAGAGAGAGAGAGAGAAAGAAAAGAAGACGTCTTGCTGTAACGATCTTGTAAACGGGCGAATTTGTCCTTAGGACAGGTTAATTTGCTGTTGGAATAAAATAGCGTTTTCTTATATTTACTAATCTGTTGTAACAAGAAAATAATTTGTCGATTCAGCAAACTAACTCAACGAATGGCAATCAATATTGGTTTTGTCGTTCACACAGTAACTGACAGATTTCGCAGCGACGGCGTAAAATTCGCCGTGCCGGCGAATACTTTTCCCCCGTGCGAAAACGTGAGACTTTTCACGTATGGAAATCTTTCGCGTTTCCGCTCGTCGGAGTCGAGATTACGTACCTGACGAGGTGACACGCGCGTGAATCTTGGCCAGGACCGCCCGGAACGCGTCGCCCGCTTCTTGCGGCTTAGCTGCGTGAGTTCGGAGCTTCTCCAAGAGCGCGTCGCTCACTGCCTCGTCCGCGTTTCTGTTACCCGCTGACATCACACTGAAACCGGGCCGCGAGGGAACAACGAAGAAAGGTGTCATTTACTTATCCGGTCGAGTCGGCCTCGAGAAAACGACTATTATCTTATCGGACACGGAGATCTTCCGATCTAAGAAAAGCGCTACATCGTCTCTGCGATCGTCACACTGCCGGTCTACCGCGATGATGAGTGCAAAACACGCGCATTCTGTGCAAAAGCGTGCGACGCGACTATCCGATGGGTCTGCGATGACGAGTGAGACACCGGGGTAGCAGAAGCTGCAAGCCAGCGTATCGCGTCGTTCCGCGTCAGGTCGGGAATCGGCAGTCGAGGGTCGTGCCGGCCAGAAATTGGAATTTTCACGAGTCAACTAATGTCGACGAATTGAATTTAACTCAATTCAATGAAAACGTCCGACAAATTTAACTCAATGCATCGACATGTTTAGCTTGTTGTAACCTCGAAGTGAGAAAACAAACGTTTACGTCAATACAGCCGCTCGCACCATCGACAATTAGCCTCTTATTTGCCTTGTAATTGACCTTTCCTTCTATTTGATCAACTAATTTCGACTTCGGGCTCGCTCACTCAAAGTCCCGAGTACTCAATTCGCGACTCTCAGCCTTCGACATCCAATCCGACACGAGCTTCACGATTGATCGACGACAAGCGCCTGTCGTAAGAAGTGACACCGCCCTTTGTACGTTGTAGGACAGACACGTGAAAAGCGCTCGAAAGTCCCCACGTTAGACGGACAGACACCGCCCAAGGCGATCAATTTCGTTATAACGAGATGGACAATGGTATTGTGGTGATCGCGCGATCCCCGGCAATGCGACGGGCTCTTTCGTCGCATCAATGAATCCTCCATTGGCCGACGGCCAAGGTGGTCGGAAGTGCTATTAATCACGATCTTTCGCGATCATCTGGCCGCAGTTAGTCAATGTCGTCGACGTGGATTATAAAGTCGACCATTGGAAAAGCGGAGCCAAGGTTAATTAATGCAGCCAGGGTGGAAAGCGACGATCTCTGAAATAACCCGACGTCGCGCGGGATGGTACGTAGCGGCCGAGAGGGGCTTTATTAGCGAGCGGGCGAGCAATTAAGCGTCCAACTGCGTAGCGGGCGATGTCACGTGCCCACGGTGATGACGACGCTCGAATTTGGCCGAGCTCGGATTCATCGACACAATGTCGAGGGGAGGATTCTCTCGCGGCGACCTCGGCTTCCGCCGTCTCCGTCGAACTTGGACGCGATTTCTCGGCCTTCTAATTGCGTTAAAGCGACGTGCGACAACCGTTCGCGGGATACAATCAAGCGAGGGGGGAAATCATCGTCATTCGGAAGACGGCACAGGGGAACGACGCGCGAGGAGAATGTCGAGGAGAATCGACGCTTCGTCGTGAAAACGGGTGGATATGAAGATAAGAAGAAAAATCGGTCTTAGCTGGAGAAGATATTTATTCGTGTGCTCACACACAGAATACAGAGACGTTTTCCGTCGGAAGTGTTGAAACTGCGATTCCTCCCTGCGACTCGCGCGCGCAAAAGCCGTTCTACAATAGCGTGAACGTAGTTGCGTGAAAGTGGTTGAAAAGTGTCGTAAGACGCTAGTTGTAAACTACTACTACTGCTACCGGTTGCAAAGAGTGTTGCGAGAGAGGTTGAACTTCGTCTTTCGTGGTTACGGCAGTGTAAGACGGTGAGAGCCAACCAATCAGAGCACTCCGATTGGTTGCCGTAATCAAGGCACGATGTGCCTTTGTTAACGTTGAAGATTAATCTGTTGCACGCAATGAACTCTATGTTATACTGGAATGCCAGGAGGAAACCGGCGAAACAGAGGAAGAGAGGGAGAGAGAGAAGTACTGTCTGTATCCTTTTTTCTAATGTCGCGCTATTTTAGTTGAAAGTATCAGCTCATTCAAAGTACCTTGCATTCGTAACCTCCGTGATGAATAAAATAATGATATTATTGGAAAGGAATAGGGTAAGAAAAAGTATGTTGAAGTTCTGTGCCATAGAAAATTGTCAAAGCTATGAACACGGTTCGAACATCACCTTTCACAAGTAAATCAGTGCATTCGGATGTTTCTAGAAAAGATCCTAGGAAAATCTCTGACCGATCACAGAAATCACCAGACAGAGAAGGAAACATTACTTAAGCTACCTATTTTTCACCCCAATTTCTTAACACGGTATTTCTCAACCTAACATTCCAGTACAGTATAGAGTTCAGTGCTGTATAACATTCATTACAACTACCAGTCCCACAATCCTACGACTACGTTTACGCTATTGTGAAACGGCCTTAAAGTATACACCTAGTAAACGAACGACGAACGAACACCGAATGCAAGCTTTCGCTGTCACGCATTTCGGAAAATACGTGCATCGTAACAAATCCGGAACAAAAAAAAACAAACAGAACAGTTTCCGGCCGACTTGCTCATAATGTGACTTGCTCATAATGTGACTCACCACGGATGATTTTAAGGAAAATTCATTTAGAACGCGAATGCATCGCACGTTCTTCGTTCGTTCGCTAGGTGTACATACGCGCCATAATAATTCAAAACACGGACGCATCGCCGGGGGGGGGGGGNAGCGAGTGCGTGTGAGTTGCACTGCGCAAAGCGTGGTGCGTCGGTGCGCTAACGAGAAAAGCTACACAGTGATCGGAGAGAGGAGTTCGCAGAACGCAGGCAACAATTACGAAATTTCTTCGACTGCCCGGCTTATTAAAGCGGCGCAGTTAATGAGCGTCGGCGTCTCTCTTTCTCTCTTTCTCTCTTTAACACGCTCGATACCTTCGTTCGAACAATTAATGCGCGCCTTCGGTATTCCGCGGCCGGTACGCTTAATTGGACATAAACGTTATCCCCGAGCGTGCAACAAATCAAGACGACGACGGTATGCACCGCGCTGAGCGGTTTCGATCGAAAAGAAAGAAGGGGAAAGAGAGTCAGAGAAAAAGAAAGAAAGAAAGAGAGAGAGAGAGAGAGAGAGAGAATATCCGACGAAATAAGTACAACACGCGGGGCGAATCCGCTCGAGAGCCGGCGCGGATTATCTCTCCGTGCGAGATTCACCAGTGATTTGCGCGAAATTCGCTTAAGCCGATATCAAAGCGATCGAGGTATCTGTTCCTGGTAATTGCGATAAATAAAGCGACCCGTCAGCGGTGCTCCGCGCCGTAAGCCGCGCGGTCTCGGACGAGCGGGAGAAGGACAACGACGGTCCTCTCCCGACTCTTCGCGCGAGTCCTCGCGCCTCGTCGACGCGACGAAGGTGAAAATCCGCGAAATACCGGCGGACGGGCGGAGCGCGGCCGAGCGGAAACGGGACGGGCACGCACATTCACGCATACACACACGAAAACACGACTCTGTGTCTTCTAGGCTCTTTACTCTTCCTGCTGGACGACGTCGGCCGCGTCTTCGTCCGTCGGGACGGTGGCTTGCGCCGTCGCCATCGGCCGTTGGTTCTCCTTGTCGCGTTTCTCCGACGCACCTCTCATGGTTCCTCCTTCAATCGCCGGCACCTCTGTCGAAGCGGAACGCGATATCACGGACGCGTTTCGAGGGTAAACGAGGGGGTGGACAGAGGGAGCACGAGGAGGAGGTCTGCGCGAGTCTCTCTCTTCCGGTGCGACGACGAACGGGGTGTGCGTGGAAGCGCTCTCCGGACGGAAACTACGAGGAGAAGACGACGAAACGACGACGACAGGCTGGAGAGTCGAGGGAGAGGAAGAGAGAGAGAGAGAGAGAGTACGAGCGCGAAATCCGCGAGCCGATCCTCGCGCTTCGCCACTCCGAGGCGCTTTGACGTTTCTCCCTGCCAAAACTATGTTTAAAAGCATCACTCGCTCACGCACGAGGTGGCGCGTCTATTTTTAGCGACGGCCGCTTTCCGAAATCCGCGCCACCTTTCTCCCGTCCGTGAGAAGAACACCCTCCAGCATCCTGGCGCGCATCGACCGGCGCGACGCGACGCGTCGCCTCGTAGTTCCCGCGATAAGGCAGGACGAGCGGTGATTCGCGATCGGGCATCGGGCGAATATCAACACTGGTCAAGGAGGTTCCCGCACGTGGAATGAGAACAGGTGATCCCGAACGGCTTTTCTCCCTCTTCGATGCTATTTTTCCTCAAAATTGCGAGCCAAATTTTGAACGACGGATCTGTCGGTTCAGCGTACGAACGGCCGTTCGGTAACGCCTATTCTTACTTCGGGTGCAGACGAGAAGTGAACATTTGCTGACCAATCACTCACGACTTTCAGCTGTGAGCTCAACGAGATTTCCAAGCTTGCTTCGAGAACGCGCGCATACACTTGTGTTTTCCTTTTTCTGACACAACGATAAAACATTTGAACATCTCCAAATCCGGAGACACTTCCGGTGACGTCCGAAATTCCGATTCTTGAAATTCGGACCTGAGAGTTGGACAGGCGTTTCCAGAAGCGTCTTCGAAATAGATTCATCACCTGGCAGAGCGAGCTGCCCGTCTGACCTTTGAGATCTGCGCGCGTTTATCGCGAAAACCCCGGGAGAATAATTGCTGTTTATTCACAGCCGAGCGCCGCGATCGCAGGATCGCGTCGCCCTTGCCAAGAGCTGAAAAATACTTCCGCGACGCTATCACAGCCTCCCGCGGCGTCATCGGTTCCGCCAGAGTGCGAAACGACGCCGGAGAGTTGAGTTACGACGGGAGCAGGTGTTGGGTGCATTGCGACACCTCGTCTGGCGGGAATATTATTCGGAGGTGAGGTAACGGTGTCGGGATTCTCCAAAAACGAGGAAAAGCTTGCGACGAGTTCGCGTCCACCTTCGATCGAGGTGGTCGTCCGGAAACGAGCGGCGCTCGTCGAGGCCGACGAGAGAAAGAGAGAGAGAAAAAGAGAGACCGACGCCACTGAAGACGACGAATCACCATCGGCAACCGAAATAGCGTGAAAAAGCGCCGACATTTCGATTCATTGGACACTCGATCTCGATTGTCAAAGCGAGCCTGTGATTTACGTCCTGCTGCGGTCCGAAAATAGCGGAATTACCGCTCATCGGGATCCAACCAATCGTAGATCAGCGCGTCGCCGGGCTAGCCGGGCCACAATCCGCGCCGGACGACTTGAATTCGATACGACCAAGGGGGAAGATCGATACCGGCGGTAAAGAAAGAGAGAGAGAGAGAGGAACTCGCCTCTCCTATGTGACGTGTGCTTGATTATTCGACACGATTATTCAGCGGCGCCGGGGAAACCATGAGGTAAGTCGCCATGAGGTAAAATGCATCAACGGTTGAATCGGCTCTTTCAGGAAACAACGAACTCGCGAGGAGGAAATCGCGTGCGACGGCCGCTGTCACAGCCGGCGCGTGCTCATTCACGTGCGGCGCGTCCGTCCGCCGGCACGAAGCCGCTCCCATCACGAGGAAGGGACGGAAGGCGCGACTCGGAGCTATCAATTAAACGAGAGCACGGTGTGAGACGCGAGGAACACGAAGAGGTCGTCGGAGGAGGCTACGCTCGACCGAAGAGCTGCGCGTGGCCCACCTGGCGCGCGATATTCCGCGCAAGGACACCGGGAACGATCCTAGCACTGCCGACGTGACACGAGCTCGGCGAAGCCCACGACTAACGCACCAGCCGGCGCCGAGGAGGAACGGCCGCCGGGTCAGGTGTATGCGGCACTTGTTGATAAGCCCGAGAGCGGATTGATTAGTGGACGTGCGAAGTTTCACGAACGCAGTCGACCACTCACGAGCTCGCCTATCGATTTGCCGAAAGCAGCCCGGTTCAAACTCCGGTCCACGCTCTCTCCTCTCCTCTCTCCGCTCCTCTCCTCTCGCGTCGTCCGCCGGCCGAGACTAGCCGGGCTAGTCCATTCCGACGGCGAGAAACGGAAGCTCCCGAATTCCAATCGCCGTGGACGAGGTCCGATCGTTTCACAATTGTTGCGCAATTGTCACTCTTTGGACTGTTTAACTGCTTTTTTTTTTTGCTATTTTTCAACTTCATCTTTAGGGTTAAATTTCTCCGCGACATCCCCGCACGACGACACGATGATCGCTGCTCGCGTACGTTTAACGTCCGTCGCGGTTACCGATAATCTACTTCGAGCAGCCCGCGAGGCTTGGATCGTCCTGAGGTCTGTTCTTTTTCACTGAACCAGCGTACGCTTGCAGAACTTAGAAAAAGAGACGTAGACACGGTACGATCTTTTCAGTCGAACTGGCTGCGCTAGTTCAAGATTTACACACGCGCATTGAAGTTTACATACACATTGAAGCGTGTGAAACGGCTTTCACGTTTCAATGTGCGCAAATCTCTCGAACTGGTGCGGCCAGTTCAGCTAAAAGGAATAGAACTCTGGATTCAGTGAGCACGAACGAAATATATGCCGTTAACGTTATCGCGCGAATTACCGCGCGACTTGCGAGGATCCTTCGCGGCGAGATCGCCGGATGCGGGCTCTTCGTAACGTTGTTAACCTTAATCGATATGACGACCGGAGGATCTCTTCGTGATTATTGATAAACCGAACGCGAAACTGCGTTTTGTATTCGGGTATAAAACAAACACGCTAGATTCCCCACGTATATTACACGTGATAAGTGCAAAGGATAAAGGAATTGGGAAATGACACGTCGGAATGGACACGTCGGACGTCGTCGTTGACGTTCGGAAGCTTGAGAAGATTCGCGAGACGTACAGGTTAAATCAGGCTGGGAAATTAATTGTAAATGTAGCGAAGCGACGCCTAATTCGACACACGACGAATGAAGGATATTCACAGCGCGTGTAAAATTTCTATCTCACTCACCCAGACCGTCGAGAGGAACCGTCGGCGTTCGGCTGGATCGATGCGAAATTGCATCTTTACTCCGTTTCGTAATCATCGTACGTACGCACCACATTATGTCGACCGACGAGAATTGCCGAACGGATAAGCATACACAACAGATAACATCGTTAAATCTCGATCCGTTCACTCCGGAACACGCTGTCACCGGTCGGCGGAGCGACCATCGCTCGACGCATTTTCATTTCGACGACATAGAAAAATGTATCGTCTCGGTCACCAAAACGATTACGAAACTCCCTTCTTAAGGAGTTCCGCAATGCATCTCGTGTTCAACGAAGAAAAAAAAGAAGGAGAAGGAAAAAAGAAGGAGGAGCAATGGTGAATTTACGATATCAAGCTACCGTCTGTGTACACGGAGAAAAAATAGAATTGCATCGCGAGGGAAAATAATTACTTGTTTTATTGTTCTTCTTTTGAGTAACGATTATCTCTCGAACGAAGAATATTTTTTCTTGATAACGGCATTAAAATATAGAGGAACAGTAGCTCTAAACCAGCAGAGGAGTGAAAAATTCTCTCTCTCTCTCTCTCTCTCTCTCTCTCTCTCTCTTTATACACAGAGTGTCGAGATCAACGTGGATAAACTTAACAAGGTGTAGAACGGATAAAGATGAATAAAAAAAGTTCCCTATTATTTCAAACAAATCCTCTTAGCGGACACGAGAGGCGTTGCGAAATTGAAAAAAGTGTTGCAACTTTAACCTGTCGACTGCTTGTGTACGCTCATCGTCCGATCAACGATGTTCCGGACGTCAGGTCGCGTCGAAAAAAGGAAGGAAAAAAGAAGAGACTTCCGTGTTAATGACTATTGCGACCTCAGTCTGGGACAAAGGGTGGCGCGTGATGCAACGCGGCAAATATTAGGAATTCAAATTAGAAATTCAAATTCGGCTTTGTCTGTCCGGCCACGCCTTTCCTCCGTGATCTAAGCGCGAGATCGGTGATCTTAACCGGTTCGCGCGACGCTGCAACGCCGAGGTTGAATTCACCTGACGCTCTCTCACCAGGTATTCCCGCTACCCGGTGACCGATCGACTCGTCCTCCGCGCGACCGGAACGTTTAGGGTTACATACGGGTTAGATGCGATCGGTTATCGTCCGGCGCGATTCTCTCTCCACGGCGTTTTACGTTTACGAGCGTCTCTCTCACCGCCGATCGCCGAGTTCGCTCGATCGGACGGGGAGAGAACGAGAAAAGGACGCAAATTGATCCTCGCAGCTCCGGCTCTAAGCGCGTCGGCGCCCCGAACGGGTTCTCGCGTTGTTTAGGAACGAGGCCGGAAACCAGGTCGCCTGGAAGCGCGGTTCTCCGCGTGGACTTTCGAATCCGTGTCTTTTAAGTCTCGAAATTCAATTTCGATGCTTCTCAAAATTACTGAACAGAGGACGTCGCGTGGTAAATGGCAAATAAAGGACGCGACGCCGTCTCTTCCGAGAGAGATGCAAAGTCACGTCGTCGAGCCCGTTACAGATGGGCGGAAACCTCTAAGAGACGCCTGAAAAATATCTATCTTTTATTTCTTGGTGGTCTTTTCAAAATTTGTGTCACCTGGATAATATATAATTACGAAAAAATTAGATTTTATTTTCTGTTATTGTAAAGATTTTTTAAGTATTCGGATATATTTAAAAATTCTATACTGTTCCTCGATGAGGCTACACACACACACACACACACATAGCATTATATAAACTATATATAATACTAAAGGGATGTTCTCGTATAAATGTACAAAGTAAAAAATACAAATAAATAAAATAATTATCGTGAACGGGATCGACGTCGGTCGGCGACGCGGTGCGGCAGGCCGGTGGTGTCGAGGGAGAGAGGGTGGTGGTCCCGATCAACCCTGAAGCCGGTACTGGCAGTCTTCTCGGCCTCTCTCGCGAACGCTTCTCTCGTTTCGCGAATCGCTCCGTGCGTTCCGCGAGTTACGCATTAAAAAAGAATAGTAGCGCGCCGTATCTTGTGCGTACTCGAGGATCGAGCCGTGGAGAGGACAGGAGAGCGGAGGAGAGGAGAGACGAGAGACAGAGATGACGAGCAAACGTTGCTCGTAGAAGCAAAAAGAAAAAAACGGGTGATGTTCGAGTTCCCCGGGGTGGGGATTCTCTCCGCGCGCGCGGCCAGGAATATATAAATCGCGGCACAGGTAGGGCTGAAATTCAGGTTGCCGCGGATCTGGGACTATCTGAGACTATCGGCAGCATGCGGCCAGGACAAGCGATGCGGGTGAGTCTGTGATCGGCGATTCGCCGTGCGAATCTCCTCTTCATTGTTTCATTGTTTCATCGTGTGTACATATCGCTCGGTTTACTGTAGCTGACGTAGTAGCGCCGTCACGGCTCGACATTCAAAGTCGACTGCTCAGCGACCCGACCTTCCGACTTTTCCGCTCGACTTGACGACGCGCGCTTCCATCAGCTTTCGCGTTTCTTCCCTACGGTGTACAAAAAACCCCCTTTCTCTCGGATGGAATAAGGATTTTTTGGACATCGAGGGGAAGAAATTGAAAAAGAAAGAATCTAAAAGTCCCCTATTTGTGACGTAAAAACTGGTATTCACAGTCAGATTTTATATTTAAGTTCACCTCCAGGTCGTCTTAAGTTCATCTTCAGGTGTCGTACGGATCGTCTCATAATAAGCAATAAGACTTAAGCAGTAAGGAAATCGACCAGCCATAGTCGTTTATCGGAAGAATAATCGATCGTGGTTGATCAATTTGCTCGCTGCTTACGTCTTAAAGTAAAATTGTGGACAAGGAGTCTTAACGAGTCGAAGTCTGATCGCTAATTGTAGAAAACCTCTAAGATCTGACTATGAATACCAGTCGGAGAGTCGGATCAAGATTAGAGATCGATTCAATTTTTCATTCATTCATCGGCAGCCGGGAGTCACCGTTTCACCTTTCATCCCGCCTATTTTGCGCGAATAATGCAAGAGAGACGGTGGTATAAATAGTCGAATCCTTGATGTATCGCAGCTGTTTATAACCCGCGAGAAGCCACTCCAATATTAATAGACCCGCCGTTGTTCTATACCGTTGACGTAGCCGGCTGTTTTCGCGGAAGGTAATTTCCTCCCGCTCGCTGCAACTCGCCGATCATTCGCATGCAACGCGTGCCCGACTGGCCCATCTTCGGGCATCGACGGCGGAGCAAACAACGTCGTTTCAAGAAGTCATTGCGCCGCATTTCTCGTTTCCACGCTTTCGAGCAAAAGGAGAATAAACGTACGCGGTACCGGCAATTTTTTCGGTACCCTTGTGGTTTCTTTTCCTCTCGTACAAGCGGGTGGTCTTTCGAGAGACAGACGGGAGATGCGAGAACGCGCGGGAACATTGAAAAGAATTTGCAAAACCCCGCGAATTACGCCGGCTGCTTGAACTTTTGTACAAGCCTCGTCACTTTCTCGATGTGTGTTTTGCGTTTCTTTCGCAGGATCGGATCGTTGTGTTCTTCGTGATGATGATGGCGACGCTCGGCACGACGGTGTCGAAACCGTTATGGTCGACTTTAACGGCCGGCGATAATTACTTGTATCCGACGGGCGACGAGGTCAACGCGCAGCCGCAGTATCTCGCAGCGTATCAAAGCTCACCTTATTACGTGTACAATGTATCGATATTCTAGAGAACGTTTCATCCACGTCCCGCCCCGATGACGATGACCTTCAACGTGTGTTGTGTTTTCAGGTACACGCGAATGTAGGAGACGTGCCGGCCGCTGTCTTCGCCGCCGGCAAACCGGAAGTCGCGCACATCCCCGCTTACAGCTTCTACTACGGAATGCCGATCTACAACATTGGGATCCCGTTGAACCCGGTGAGTCCGCGATCTCGTAAATATCTCGGCGGGATATTCTAATTAAAAGAAATTCAATCAACACACCGGTGTTGTTCCAGATTTACCCCGTGTTGACGCCGTCGCATCCGGGGCTCCCCGGCAGACCGTTACTTCCGCCGACGTCGACCCAGGAGCCGTTCGACGTGGACATCGACGACGACCGTATCGAGAAGTTGGACTCGAAGGTCGAGCCCGGCACGGAGACGAAAAAGCCGGCGAACAGCGGCGAGCAGGACGAAGATTCTATAACTGTGGAAGCGATATGAGATCATTTCACCTGCGGTCACGCGCGGTAATGAATGCGAACGTGGGAGGAATGGAGGCTTAATTGCGCGGGAACGACGCGATCGCTTCCTCATACCTCGTTATATTTTGATATTCACGTTGCGTCACCCTACGTGCGACTCAGACTCCGACAGAGGCGCGAGGGACTTCCCGCGACCAAGATTTCTCTTTATTCCTTTATCAAAACAAATCTTATATGAAAGATTCAAACCTGTAAATCATATTAGCATATCTCGCTAATCCGATGTTCATCCACGGTTGAATACTTTAATATGTCAATGCCCGAGTTTGGATCTGCTGCTAACACAAGGTTCAACCGGAACCTGATTTAATTAATTTTCTTTGCACTTTTTTGTCCCCTCTGTCGCGGCAAAGGATAATATCCCGTTAATTAAGAATACGGATGTGAATATTAAGAGCTGTGCTCTTGGGAATTGTACGTAAAAAAGTAGAATGTATCGTCTGTAATAAACTGACACTTCAATGCGCCTTAGAGCTTTTTGCTTGATCGAGGTCACCCGAGGTCGCCATTTAACCTTTCGGCGTGCCGGTCGCGAGGATTTCTTCCTCCGACGCGAATTATCGGGCGCGATTCCGATCGGTTTCTCCCTCGCTGGCGTCTCGCCCGAAGCGTCTATTTCTGGAGTGGACTCGATATCGTCATCTCGACGATTTGCGCTCCTCGCATCCTCCGATGAATCCGTCATTGTTGCAAAGAAACGCTCCCGGGGTCGCTCACCCCGGGAGAGAGAACGCTCGGAGATAAAGCTCGGCCGGAGGCGAGCGGAGACATTTCCAAGCTCGTCAGCAGTGCGTCGATTTCCTCGGACGCGCGCACGTTCACGCGGATGGTCGCGACGAGAATGATCGTCCGCCGTGGAAGATCCTGGGTGGTCCTCGCGCTCGCCACGTGCGTCCTCGTCGCGAGCCTGTCGGCCTCCTCGGGACCGGCGAGATTCCGCAGATGGTGGCCCACCGCGAAGATGCCACTGTGGCACACCAGGCCGACGATCGTGCGAGTGACGGACGAATTGCTCGACGACGAACTCATGTCGCCCGACTGCACCGGAGACCACTGCGGAGACTTGCGAGTGATTCCCGATCTCGGCGGGACGCGCCGGAACGAGCTCGCCCCGAGCGAGCGCTACGTCGTTTACCCGAAGCAGTACGAGCGTTTCGTGTCCAGGAAGAGCCCGGGGCACCGTGCGAACAGGCACAAGAGGTACGTCGCCTTCCCGGAGACGCCCCTGCCGAACGCGACCGACTCCTTGGCGACCGGCCGTCCCGCTAACGCGACCTCGCCGAACGGCGACGAGATCGTTAGGGTTCCGCTGTATAGAACGCGCAGGCAGGTCGAGACGCCGGCATTCACCGACAGAACTCGGAGGAGTCTCGCCGACAAGGATTATCCCTCGCGGAGGAACGCCAGCGCTTATTACGCCGAGCGGAGAGCCGTCATGGCGAGATTCTACGCTCGTCAGCGCGAGATTAGGGAGCGATACGGCGTTAACCGCACGAACTCCAGCCTCGAGGACGACAAGCCGCGGAACGAGGTGGCGAGCAACGTCACCCTGTTCCGACTCTATCCCCCCAGGAATTCCAGCTTGACGGACGTCGACGGGGCGACCTTCCGTCACCCTTCCATCACGATCGACCCGGTGTACAGCAATAATCCGCCGGCCAAGCCGAACGAGCGACCGGTCGTGCCGGAAGCCGACGGCCGCCTCGAACCCCGCGCGTGGAACAACAGCAGCGTCGAGAGGCAGGCTGTGCGGTATTACTACACCACACCCGCGCCCTGCGCGAACGCCTCGTTGTCCGGCACCGTCGCGCCGAAGAAACGGTCGAAGAACCCGAGTGACTTGGACAACGATGACGACCATCGGATGACCAATGTAAGTTGACGAGAGAGAGAGAAGGAGAGATGACTTTGACGGCAATGAAAAGTAAAAAGACATGGGCGATCAAGAGAAGATTATCTCGCGACTTATCTTGAACTTTGACGCTACCTTGACTTTCGTTTGTGCGACGCGACGTTTTATCGCGACGTCGTGTCGCGGATTTCCCGTACTCAATCGTGCGATTTGCTTGTCAGGAGACCGACGGGACCGACCATAAGATTTGGGGAGAGTGCAAGGGGAAGGTGGTCTACCAGCATAACTTGCTCCTGGCACTGAGGGGGGCTTCCTCCAAACTCGAAGCGATGTTCGAGGTAATTATTGAAGCCCCCATTTGCATCACTTGCGTGGAGGTGTTGCGATATAACCAGACCAGGGCGAATGTCACGTTCGAATCTGGCGGACGGGGCCATGATTACGTGAAGCTCAAGCTACAGGGCTACGAAAATGAAGGGTTCTCGTACATAATCAAGGTCTGGGGTATCAAAAAGTTCGGTCCGAACTGCACGATATATACTATAGATTAGTGAGTAAGTAAATTCGCTTTCTCATCGAGAGAGAGAGAGAGAGAGAGAAAGAGAGAGGGGAGTAGGGAGAGGTGTGACGATGTTAGCAACGCTCTGCGTGTATGGAAAATCTTTAATATATAAAAACATTGCGTATCTCATAAATATATATATGTGTGTGTGTGTGTGTGTGTGTGTGTGTGTGTGTGTGTATGTATATATCGATGCGTCGTGTAACTTGAATAAAAATTCGCTCGGTCCGCTGTCGAGCATACGATATTACTAATGAACGAATGCGATTTGCGCGGCGTCAAGACCTCGAGACCATCGCCCTGTAATCTTCCGTAACTTCTCACCTATTGTTTGCGAACGTAAAAACGTTTGCGTTACAAATCTCTGCGCGGACACAAAATATATATCACGAAACAGCTGCGCAACGATACGGTTAACGACAGCGAAATGCTCGCCGCAAGTTACGGAATAAGGGCGCGGCGTGCGACGCGCGAGACGTGGAACGCATTGCGAAGAGGATTCGAAATTCCGTGAAAAAAAAAGAAAAGAAAAGGGGAGAGAGAGAGAGCGAATGTGTAAACGCACGAATTGCGGAAATAATTCCAGCCGTTCTCCGCCGACCCGGTGAATAATAACAGCCGGGCGACCGCGAACACGCGCGAGCGGAACTCTTGAACTTTATCGAGCATCGCGGCATGCAGATTGGAGATTATTTCGAGCAACGTGCGGTCAAAGTTCATCGATATAATGGCGTGACCAATGTGCTAAATGCCAGCCGATTGACTACCGCTGTCACGCTATCGCACCGGCACGGAGAGAGTCGATTATCCTCCGGAGCACGTAACAACGAAGAGCCCCGCGTCTCCCAGATAAGAAGGAAAGCGCACGAGCGGAAAATAAATAGAAAAAAAACAATAGATCCGTCGTCGTCCTCGACCGCTCGCGTGTTTGCTTCGTTTCCGCTCGCGCGATCCGACACTCTCAGGACATCTCCATCTTCGGGCTTCCCTCAGGACTTCCGCGGCAGAATGGAGGTCGGCAGAGGCGGCGGCGGCACGTCCGGTATCTTCTCCTTCTCGTTCCTCGGAGGCAGGCTCGCCCTTTCCTCGTGGAAGCCCGGTAACAGGTGGCCGGACTCGGCGTGGTTCTTCGGCGTGGTCGGCGGGATCGGCTCCAGGGAGCCGTACGGCTGGTAGTCGACGTAGTAAGTGCCGGGCACGAGGTGCGGGTTGAAGCTGTTGTACGTGTAGATGTACGGCTCGTAATAGAGGGAATGGTAATTCGGGTAGAAGCTCAACGGCACCTGCTGATTCTTCCTCGAGGCTGCGTCGACCTTCCCCGCCTGCGACTCGTCTTGCGGATTGCCCTTCGGTTGTTCCTCGTCGTTCTTCTCCTTGACGTTCTCCTTCTCGGCGTTCGCCCGATCCTTCCCGATGCCGAAACTCGTGGATTCCACGAATCGCGAACTCGAGCTGGCCTGCGTCTGGTCGCTTCCGCCGGCTTTCCCTCCCGGCGACGTAGGGTAGTGCACCACTTCCGGCCCAGCGAAGTGAGGCGCTATTTGCGTGTAGTAGAACGGCGGCACGTAACCGACCGCGGTGCGATGAATGACCGGCTGTATCACCGGGAACGCCCGCGACGGCGACAGATTCTGATTGCTCGTGATCACGGCGTTGTACACCTTCGGCACCCTCAGGAGACCCGGCGCAGCGGCCACGACGCTGATCAGCGCGCAGACGATCGGTAGGTTCATCTGGAAGGAGCGCTCTCATTAGTAACTTCATTCGTTTCCGATTATCTCGTTGTTTACTCTCTCTCTCTCTCTCTCTCTCTTTCTCGACGTTTCTTTGAGTGAAATATCGCTCGCGAAGCAGAGCAACCATCGCGAGTCGTGAGAATTCGGGTGACCGTTCGCTCATTTCGTGTGAATTCGCTCCATTCTGAATCGTCTTCACTGAAAATCGAAGAGTGAATCCGATGTGTCTGATGTATCACATAAAGATATTCATTCCAATCGATCGAAACGTTCGTCCGTATGGAGTCAGAAAATATTCTAAGCTCGAACGAAACATTCGCTCTTGCGACTTCGAGTGATTTTTTATCACCGCCTCGTGTGATGATACTTTGTCACTTTCCGTTTATTTGGAATGAGATTTCACTCCGAGAAACTTATCGGGACGAGGGATAGTCGTGGCAATAATCGGGTAAGGAGGTAAAGCCATTAGAATATTGTTGCCTCGCCTATCGGCCAGATCCTTTTGCGCAGACTTTCTGTGCGTTACTACTTTCCTTTCTTCTCTCTCGTCCAGCCAATGAAACTGTTATTATTATTGTTATCGTAAATAATAAAGATCTCGATCCGTGCGAGAGGCTGCGAAGTTGTTGTTGACTCAAAGGCGACTCAACGATCGAACGTTTACATGTACACGAATCGCACGTGTATCGGAGAATTACAGCGCCGTGAGAAGACGGGCGTGTTCTGTCACGTGTATATGTGTGTGTGTGTGTGTGTGTGTGTGTGGAAGCAGCCGACACCATTATTGTTTCTGGAAAGGCAGCGGACCGGCCGGTGGCGCAAGTATCTTGCGTGTGTGAGCGCATACAAACGACAACGCGAAACACGCGTGCACAGAATGTTACCCCGGGTCGCTCGCGCTCATAGGCGTGTACCCGGGAGTTATCGCGCCTAGCGGATTCCAGTCGTGTTTGAAGTTCAAGCTCCCAGAGCTAACCAACGCCAACGGAACGTTTACAAGGCCGCGAGGCGCCGGGCGAGTCGCGGGGCGAGCGTTCGATCTTGTCCAGCGCGCCGCATCGTCTTCGCATTGCGTTTCTTGATGCGGTGCGTACGAGAAGAGACCGTCGGTGGCGCGCGAGGAGTCAGCTGGTGAACGAATTCGAAAAATACGAGGGAGCGCGCGCGCTCTTGATTCGAACGATCGCTGCTGTTCGCGCAAGACCGTTTCATCATTACATCCGCCGGTCGATCCGTCGTGTTTGGTCCCGAGAGAGAAAAAAAAAGAAAGAAAGAAAGAAAGAGAGAGAGAGAGAGAGAAGTTTCCGAGTTTCATCGCACATGCAAGGGTCCAGGAGGCCCGCGGCTAAGCTCCTTCCGAGCGCGGTCGCGCACCGGTGAATCACCTCATCAGCATTCGCGAGCTACGCCAACGGCTTCGTCGTTTCGCACGTATCACTTCCTACCTCCGGCCACGAGGGGCTCCCACGGTCACGTTCTTCACCCTGTCGTGGCGCCTCTCGGGTTCTATCGAAGCTACGCTCTTCTATCGTCTAAGAGCGACGTCTCACACGTACTCTCACTCACCGTTCGCTGTTATCAGCTCCTTCTTCTTCTTCCTCTTCGTCGTCGTCTTCTTCTTCTTCTCTCCTGCGCGTCTCCCGAAGCCGGGGGGGATATCTCCGAGAAGCTGACACCAAGTAGCAAGAGCGCTGCATGGGCCCGTAGTATATATGGCCCATGGGGTTCCAGGGTTCAAGTCCCACCTCCCCCACTACGGGCGACTCTCGGCGAAAGTACTCTCCGATCGGTACTCTATAATGTCCAACTTCGGACCAGCCTATATCACACACCGGTAGAACTGTAGAAGGACAGCGGTTTGCGATACGCCTCCTTCACGAGGCGATGCATCGCGACCGACGACGATACGTTGTCTTAGGGAGGAGGATGACGGCGTCCCGGGAAATTGCGCGCCTTCAAATCGCATGCATCGGAGGACGGAGCTAATGCCGTTCTTATGTAATTTGCACGGTTACACAACGCGCGGGTGTGCGTCCCAACGTGTCATGGGAGAAGTTTCGCGTTTTCCTGATCCTGGTACGAGTCGGGGCCCGATCGTGAATCCTTTCCTCGAGTGTAGATGAAGAAGGGAAGAGTGAAGATACTACGTTAAACGCTTTCAGGCCGGGGGATCCTCCCGAGTCGACATTTTAAGGATAATTTGTGTCTACTTAGATGGCCTGTAGACTAATAAAAACCTACCTTTGAGGATATTAAGACTTGTTAACTTTTCTCTTAAACTTCTGATTCTCGAGATTTAACTACTTAACGGTAAAATAGCAAAATTCAGATATCGTCGATTTAAGATATTGTCATAGTCAAAGTAAAAGCAAATTATATTATTAAAATTGAGTTTCCGAGTCTACTTTGTTACCTGATCCCCTACCGTGCCGTGGAATCAAAAGTTTGACATAAGACGAAAATTTCGATTCGTGTTCACTTTTCACGAGTTCACGCCGAAGGAAAAGATTCACGATAGGCCCTCTGATCCAGATTCGGGCACGATGGGGCAATCAACTCTCGGTGGAAGCCTCGCAAACATCGCCGTCACGCGAATCGCGCTATCGTTTCTTCGACCGGAATGATCGATCGTTCGCGGTCAGATGCAGCAGAGCGAAATGCGAGCGAACGATCGAGTTTAGTGGTTTAGCGCGAGTGAGTGGAGAAAAAGGGAGAAAAATGAGAGTCCTATATTTCATCGCACACAGAGAAATAGTGAGATGCTGTCAGTCATTTCTGACAGGTCGATCCGAGCCATTGTTCTTTCCACGAGATCGGGACTAGTTGACACGTACTAATCACCGACCTTTCCCGCCGCGTAAGTGCTCGTGCACCGTTAGGTCAGTTCAGCAATAACCCGATGATAATGCAACGATCTCGTCATACGCACGCACGCAGGCAGACGACGGGCGGTTCACCTTGGGTATTGTTTCTTAATTCACGTTCTAATTGCGGACGATTGTTGCTCGCACTTGCCTCGGACACGTAGCGTTCGCGTTGCCACGAACGTGCGTAAGCGAAAGGTAGAAATGAATAGTCGAAAAACGCGCGCGGAGATCTCGGCGCCGCAGTCAACGCGACTGAAACCCGTCGTGAGCGCCGCGTCTCTCCTGTTTCCTTTTCTTCTCCTTTATTTCCATGCAACTCCGTGTCCCTCGCGGTGATCACTCGCGAACGAGTTGGAGGGATTGACATTTAATCCCACTCGAGACACCGTTGGCCGAATATCGAGCAGAAAAGTCAAATCCCCGCGCGATGAATTTCTCGCGCGTATCGCCGTTACGTGCAAACATGCACGCCGAAGGTGGCGGCGATGAAATGTCGCAAGGTAAAAAAAACCTTTGTACTCGTGTCAAAATCGGTTCTTGCTGAAATTTCTGCGCGAAATTTTTAACACACCCATGTGTTAAACTTAACATATTGTGCTGGCGTTATCTCAGTATTTTATATCGATACTGAACGCAAGTGTTAAAATAACACATTTTATATTTCAGTGTCGATCAACACGTTATGGATCACTTTAAGTTTGTGTTAATTTCTTACATAATATTTGTTTGACTTTTCAAGATCTTCCAATCGGGAAATCAAATTGAAAAATTTCAACTACTTTTCTGTTAAATTAACACAAAACTTTGCTCGGACCGTTTGAAACGTGCGAAGTGTGTCAAATTTAACAAACAATTTCGTATTATGCGGGCGATCGCGAAAGGATTCCGCGCGAGTCGCGCAATAACATCCAGAATTCCGTTCATGCGCGCACAAGGATCGACCAGGCGGGCAGGTGGGACGAAATGAGCGTTTCGATGGAATTCAGTGACATCGTGTGTAGCTTGGTAAGTCAATGCATTTCAACGTTTCAGCAACGTACATATGTGGAGGCAACGCGAGCTCGCGCCCCGCGTTATTCGCGAACTCGACGAAGGCGCGACGACACGCTCGGTCGCCTCGGTCTGCGTCTACATCCGATTGCAGATCCGTCGTCCGACGGATGACGCGCACGGTGCGATCTGTCGGATTGATCCGATCGTGAGTTTCGTCGCGGAACGTCTCGATCGTCAGCCGTGAGACAATCGGATGTACGACGCGGTCGAGCGACGTGGTTCGCTCGAAATTCAAATGAAGCGACTAAAGTCTCTAAAAAGGGGTAGAATCGCTCGAGCTCTGACGTTCCTTCGATTATTCATACACATTCCCCGAACGCACGTTGCATCGTCGTCAACGCGTCGTCGTGAAACGCGATCCCCGACGATCCCACCTTAGCGCCTCGACCGGTCGTCGAGCGCGCGAGGTACGACGTCCGGTAACCGGAGGATCACCGTGAATCTTCGCGGGGTCAGATCGACTCGATCGGTATGTAACACATCCTACGCAGCAGCAAGATCGGGAAATTCGGCAGGAAGACGATCATCAGCAACACCAACGGCGACAGCAGCAGCAGGATGTTGGCGTACACCACCAGCCACCAGATCGGCGACGTTCCCAGAACCGGCTCTAGCATTATGATCCTCCACCGGTCAAGAGGTCGAGCACACGAGCATGAGAACGCGAGCCGGTGCGAGGCTCTCGCGCGAATGTTCCGAACTATCCGGTTTTAAGGAGGTGAGGCGCTCGCCTATCATGGTCGATCTTTCATCGTCCCGACGCACCGTGCCGATGCGCTGCAAACAAAGGAGAATTTCTCTCAGTCGTCGTCCTCGCCTGGCGACGCGCGCTGTACATGTGTGTGTGTGTGTGTTAAACTGATAATCGCGCTCTGATTCATGCTCGATCTATGATCCGTGCTCCACTTCGATATCGCCTCGTGTATTCGACTTATTGCCTGTTCGACGGAGGGAGCAACTCAGTGAGCGCTTTGTGCTTATCGCTCCCGATTGGTTCTCTTGGATCTACATAAAAAAAAGGTTTCTTTAGATCTAGCGTACGTGTTTGTTCGACTTGGGTTTGTTTTATGTAAATGACATCATTTAATATCATATTGTATCATCATTTTGTCTAGTGAAAATGTTGTTGTTTCACCAAAATAAACCGTGTTGTTTGATAGAAAACAAGAAAAACAGCATTATTTTGAGAAAATATAATACTCGGTTTGGATGCAAAAATTTAATTCATTGTACGTTGAATATTTTTCCACGAAACAGGAAGAAGTTCTTCAATATTTGTCTAACACAGTGTTACATCTTCCGAATAATTTATTGTTTGTGACAACCGCTGTGTGATGTTGGGATGAAAATACAAAAAATACGTGTTATTTGATGTAAAGTGTACTTATTGTTTGAGAAACCAAACAATCCTGTTTGTTCAATCAAACAAACGTTCGTTTGTTTGCTTCAAAAGGCAAGTTTGTTTCGATTAGAAAAATTGTACTAAATCCAAGGAAATCTTTCTTCTTTTCATTGAAGATCCAAAAGAATGCTATATTCATAGATAATAATTACAAAGCGCTGAATGAGCTGTTTTTTTCCTGTACGAAGGCAGCCATGAAAATTTCACAGCAGGAAAGCGTAGTCCGTGATAATCGCTCTCTGCGATGTGATCCTTCGTTGTTGACTCTCTCGAGTAGTTTTCCCGCGCTATTACCTCGACGATTAATTCAACTGTGTGCGTTCACACTCGCGCGAGCGCGATTTGTAAGTTTAAAGCGCTCGTTGTCGCACGGGATCGGTCGGTTGCCGCGTTATCTAACTAAAGCGTAGCGGAAAATGATGTGCCACAGATACTCCGTTACGTTAATCCATAGCCCACCATTTATCACTCGCTAATTATGCAACAAACTTGCACTTCACGCGTAATGATTGCGTAACGGCTGCGCGCGGCCTGCTAAAGTCAAAATGCCGGAGCCGCCTCGCCCTCTTTCTTACACTTTACGGGCTACGCCGCTTCGCCTTTCCTTCGCTCACCTTTACTTATCGTCCGTCGTCAACAAAGAAAAATGTCGATAAAGTGTGAGAATGGACCCGGTAAGCAAGAAGCATTAAATCAATCTCTCGAAAAGTCGAGTTTATGTGGATTTTATCAACACTCGACAATTTTATCAACGTTTTTAAACTCGATAATATAATATTCCGAAACGTTAAAATCATAATGTAGACATACCTATATATTCTTTTTAATGATACGCTTGGGTGAAATATTGTTAACAATGACGTTGTATACGACATTAACAACGACATATTTGACAAAGTTAAAAAGTATCACCGCGGTAACGTTGTGTTAATGATTTCTTGCTCACCGGAGATGAATTGGCTAGTAACAAACGCTGACATAAACGACGCCTCGGGAACGTTAAACATTATTCAAACGAGGCGGCGATCAATTTAATGAAACTTCGCGAAGATTCGCGAAAGAATTATCTTGTAACTCGTCGCTTCCCCATCTATCTTTGTCTCTCTTTCTCTCTCTTTTACATTCTGTCGAAGTTACAGGAGATTGTCCTTGTACCGAAGAGAGTAGATTCATCTCGCGACAGACCTGTTGGGCAAGCTCGCGCGGCGATGCGAAATCGGAGATGGTAAAAACAACGTCTGCAAGAAATAAAGAAAGAGAGAGAGGGGGAAGCAGCGAGACGGTGAGCAGCCAGACAATGTCCGACGCGAAAAATTATACCAGTATTCTTACGACGGGCTCGATGTAATATCGCGAGGAGGATGGCCGCTCGAATGCCGTCCGACTCGCGGCGTATTGCATCGAGAGAAAAGTGAAATTTTCACGATTGCGTAAAGACAGGTATAATACCAGCATTCTACGCGGCACGAATAGCGGCGTCATCATACAACGCAATCTAATGCGTAACGTAATATCAATGATCAAGCATAACGAGATAAGCAGCTGCGCTTTATGCAGCCAGCTTTAATCGCGAATTGCGTAAACGCACTATCACGGCGAGCTGGGTCGCCGGTTGATTATTAAGTAAGCAAACGAGTTTCGTCGGTCGACATATAATATATTTTCCCCATGCTTTTTATTCAGCGGTACAGAAAATGTGTGTGTGTGTGTGTCTGAGAGAGGGAGAGAGTAATTAAATAAAAAAAACAATCTTAATTTTCTATACGTTACCGTTATCTGTTGCTGTATTAAAACAGAAAAATAAATCATCGTGCTGGGTATTATTCGTCATACGCAATAAAATCGAGGGGATATCGAGAGATGATGGTGGCTGTAATTTTCTGTTTGCAAAATGCAGCGTTTGTAAATGCTGATAGCGATCGGATGCAGAGATACTCTCACTATCGAGGCATCGAGGCGGTTGCGTCAAAAGTCGCCTTTTACTCGCGCCGAGTTTCCATTCGTAGGAGCTCAGCGCGCGCTCCTCGGACGTTAAAACCGATCCGAGCTCGGCAGGCGCGAATGTCGCCGTTGAAAACGCTGAGAGATCATTTTCATATTCCCCCGGCGGGAGAACGGCCGCGTGAATTGCGATTCCATCGCGAAACTGGAGATTACCGGCGATCAGAGGCCAACGCGTAGAACCAGAGTTCACTCGATGGGAGCGCCGACGAGCTCGGTATTCAATTTAACGAATTCCTCACCACGAATGTATAATCGCCGTTGCGTAATCAAGATAATCGGGGTAACCGGGGCAGGGGAAAAGCCCGGCAGGCGAGTCGAATTCAATCGAGAGAGTGGCAATCGACGCGGGACAGATATCCGTTAACGCGAGGAAAATGATAAGAATAATGACAAGAAGCGGGAGAAGAAGGAGAGGAGGACTAAGAAGGAGGATAAGAAACGGACTCGGTGCCGATCGGTGCCGACGGTGGGCACCACGATCACCTACCATCTGCTATCTCGACGGTCCCCGAGCTCCGCTCCGCGTCGTCTCGGAGCAGCGCGCCCGCATCTGCACCAGGACCTCCCGGCGTCTCCCTTTATCCTGTGCGCCCACCGCGACGCATCCTCGCGAGGCTGGGCTGTCGTGGAGAAGCGCGTGATAATTCCGGCGCTGATCGCACGCATGCACGCACGCACGAAAAAAACTCGCCGGGTATCCCCGCGGTAAGGGTTGAACGTCGTCGCCACGCGAGAGAGCAGGTTCGCGACGCGAGCAGGCGCGCGCTCGCTTTCCGTGGACTGAGAGCGCTAAAGTTCGCGGCCGGTCTCCGACGGACTTTCCCTTTCTTTCGGCTCTTTAGACCGGCGGCGCCGGTGTAATACCGGGACGGCTCTGCGTGTTAAGTCACCCGGTTACGCGCGAGCGGAGGAGCGTGCGTGCGTGAGCGAGCGAGCGGCTTACCCGCGCTTTACCTGTCGGCTCTCCGGCGAGCGAGCCGGCTCGCACGCGTGTGCGTCAACCCGATGGCATTGACGGGTTCCCGCGTAACGACCGCGCGCGCCCGACCTGCTTCTTCGGATCTTGCTCAACTAACGCGCGGACAAAGGAGCCAGCTGGCCGAGGGAGCGGCGCGCATACGTGCGGCGGAATACGCGTGCGGATTTACGCGCGGGACAAACCCGTAAACCGCGTCGTGGGTCGCGCGAGGGCACGCCAACCGACCTCTCACTACCTTCGCATTCCGCTCCTCTTTGGCTCGCGCGAAACAAACCGCAACAAGGCTGTGCGCGCCACCGGAAAATTATTCCCACTCGTTTCTTCGATCATTCTTCCGCCCTCGACGATCGATCCGCGTCGAAATTTGCAGCGGGAAAATGCGCGTGGCTCAACTCGAAACGATCCTAGGCCGGTATTCACAGTAGGATCTTATATATTTAAGAGCGTCTTAAGTTCATCTCCGGATGATGGACGGATGATGGTTTCACTGGCACACGGGACATCTGAAGATGAACTTGGGATGATCTTAAATCGTAAGACCCGACTGCGAATATCGACATTAGATAGAAAATCGCGCTATGTGACGTGTGTCTCTGAACAGTCTCTGCTTACTTCTCCTTTGTTTTCCTCAAAAATTCGCCGAGACGATCTGATTGAAATTTCTAGTCAAAATTTAGAGCAGGTTCAGATACAAGATCGGACTATACAACGTGTCTCTGAGAGATTGTACTTCCTTTTTCTTTTTCACAAGTTCATTGCGATCTGTGCTGGAATCTACAGCGGAAATAGAAATGCACAATCATCCAGGGACGAATGTAGGCTATCTAAAGATGAACTTGAAGCGATGTTAAACACAGACTGTGAACGTCGCACGTGGCTTGCGCATTTGCCGAAGTGCTAATTACAGTTTTAACGTGCGGACAGCTCGGTTAGCAGACCCGACGGGTACGGTGGAGACAGAGACGCAGGCAGAGAGGGCCGTTGCGAAAGACTCGATCGTACGAAATTGCCGTTTTGAAGGAGCCTGTAATCCCGGTCAAGGTCCAGGAGCCTGGAACATGTGTCTATGCCAAAATACCTCGACTATTACATTTACATATTCCACGCTCGGATAGCAATATTTCTCCCCCCGTCCGAAAACGCTCGCTTATGCGCGCGCCTCCGGGGCGGAAAATCGACGGTCGCGAGCCTCCTGGACGTGAGAATTCATTTCCATTTCCATTAGAAGGTGAGCCAACGTACACCGTGAATGATGCCGCATTTCACGCGTATTTCGAGACGCACACGGCGACTGTCCGGGGTTTACACGCGCGACACGACGATAGCGCGTGTCGTAAACGGAAAATGACAGGCGCGCCCCGATAGGGAAAACCGCGCGGCGCACGAGAGGAGGAGAAACGCACACAAGGAGAACGCGATATGCGGGCCGCGATGTGCGCGAACGCACTTCGGAATTTCGCGATAAACGATCCGGGACGACTTTAACTGGTTTCCGAACTGGCAACAGCGCGGCCTCCTGGTCGCCTTTGGCGAGGGCAACGCGCAGAGGTTCATCGCTCCCGCACAAAGATGACCTTCGAACGCGGTCTTCATTTACTATCGCCGAAGAATGCTTGTAGTAATTGGAGCAACGGACGCATCGCTCAACGGCGACCCCGGTGTCTTCGGGTTCGCACGAGAGAAACGCGAACATCGGCACGTAGTAGTGTACGAAGCATGTGGCAAGATTTCTTTGACTTTTTTGTGTCGACGGGCCTAAAAAGAGAGGAGTTAATGTTTGGGCACGGATCTCCCTTCCACTGCCTTTTCTTTGGTCGAGTTTTGTCTAACGAGAAGGGGATAACAGCATCGTATTCTCTCAGAACTAAGGAGTAATGTGAATATAAAGTGAACAAGAGATAATAAATAGGGGAAAAAATATACATAGACAATAGGAAGGATAGTAAGATTTCAGTTGCGAGGTGTGATAAAAGATAAAGTGATTGATATAGAAGGGAGAGGACCTATTTTTAAGGAAATAAAATCTAGAAAAGTTAAATAGGGGAGATGGAACTTGAGCTAAATTAAGATGTAAAAATGTGGAGAAAGTGAACAAATATTATTTGGAAAAGAAATACCTGAGTTGTATCTCCTGTGGCAAAGAACAGGATTGTGTAAACCATTATATAAAAGAATGTCATAGAATAAGAGAATATGATTTAAAAGCTAGATAATTATAAGGATGAACAATGGAGAAGGATATAAGATGATGAATTAAATACAGTTGAAGGAAATATATTGCATAAGTTATGAGAAGAGAAAGAAATGAAATTGAAGAAATAAAGCTGATATAAGAAAGAAAATAAGAATGAAAATAAAGTGATATAAGGAGGAATAATAAATTGTTTGGGAGTTAGTACAAGAATTAAGGAAAATATAAATAAGAATAAGCAAGGATAAGCGATTAGATAAAAAAAGAGTGTGACGGATAGGATAGAAATAATGAAAGAAGCATTATTTGTTATATTTAGGTGTTAGATTTTGATTAGTCAAATATATATAAAGTGTAAAAAACGAATGCATGTGGTTAAGGTAAAAATATTGTAAACCAAATCCCTTCTTGGCGTGTAAGTTGAAGTAAATAAATAAATAAATATATATATTATTAAGTTATATAATATAGTATACATATTACTAATAGTTTCTACTTTATTCATGTGATGTTTATTAAGCAAAAGAATGCCAAAATTTCTAAATGCTTTATGACTCCGGTCGACATGAGTCATTATTACTCACACATCTTCAGGTCTCTCCTCCATAAACCACTTTCTTTTTTGTAATTTTCCATTAGGACGATTTCGATTCCATGTTCCGTCCAGTATATTCGTCGATGAGAACAAGCGCGCGAATAAATTCTCAGCGCAGGCGTCAAAGTCGCGAGGCATATTCACGGACTTTATTGCTCGAAAGACGACGAGGGAAGGCCTTCCTCGACATGTTTATTGACTTTACGAGCACGACCGCGTCCGCCGCGCAAAACTGTTCATGCAACGTGCATTCCTCGCGACCTATCGCAATTCATTCGTACGTTTCTCCGCGGCAATAAAAACGCAAATATAATTTACGGAAGATCCACGTGGAGACGTGGTGAATCGGCCCCACTTGCTTCTCCCGTTGAGCACGAAGAGACTTGAAATCCGAGACACATCAGTCGACCGATGACGCGATCTCGCGCCATTTCGCGCCATTTCGGAGTCGTTTAACAATCCGGTTTCGTGATTTTCAAAGCGGATCGGAGAACAGCTCGCACGTGTTAGCGATACCTTTCGCTAGATGGCGACCGTTTCCCCGTCAGCGTCACGTTAATGTCCGTCGATAAGATGATTCCTCGGATGCAAGATGGCCCCGTATCATCTGACTCTCCGATTGAAATCTGCTTTGCCGATCGATTTTCCCGCGAGGAACCGCCCTCTGTCCGCAGGGCGCCCAAGTAAAGGGATGCGTAATTCCGGCCAATCAGAATCCAAGGAGCGGACTGACTGGACAAACGTGAGGAGGACCAATCACGGAAGCGAACCGGGCGACACAACCAGCGCCACGTGTTGCACGTAGCGGTCGTGTCGACGAAATTCAAAAGCCACGGCGTCCCCTTACCGATCGTCACCGTCGTCGACGACTACTTCGTTTCGCGCCGAGAAGAGCGAATAACGTGAGAACTCTCGAATTTTGTAAAACAAACGTCGGTTATCGATGATGATGCGCTTCTTCAGGCGCGGTAAAAACCTCGAAGCACACCCTGAAAGCACCCTGAAGCGAACGTTCGCGACAGAGTCGCGTCATCTGTTGCGACCAGTTGTAAACTTCCTGCTCTAAAATATATATCTTGTTCGAGCTGTAATTAAAGAGAAAGAACGACGTTATTTATCATTGTGGAAATTCACCAGACTCGGAGACCCACGAATCCGCGGGCCGAGACGATTTCTCTCTCCGCTCTTCGTGCTTCACCTTTTCCCGCTTTCCTTGAACTTGCAGTCGTCGCGCGTATCAGCCGATCAAGACGGGAAAGTAATATTATCGACGCGTTTGTGCAGAGAGAGAGAGAGAGATGTTTAACAAAAAGGCAATTTTTGTGCGTCCACGGATCGCGCACGCAACTTGGTTTTACAAAGGCGAATTAAACATCGGCGATATCGACAAGATAAGACGATTTACTCGGATATCGTCGGGTCGTCCGATATCTCGTATGCAATGAATTTCTTCGACTTTTACGTCACGTAATGGACGAAGAAAGGGAGAGAGAGAGAGGACGCGATATGACGCTACGAATAATAAACCATACATGAAATATCGCTCGATGCGATTGCAACAATGCGCAAGGTTAGGTTACGCGCCCGCATTCTGGAATATTATTTCGGATTTGTCGAAAGGGGAAACCACCAGAACGAGAGAAGAACCTCGGCGCGAGCACCCCGAGAGTCTCGTCGTCGCCGTCAGCTAACCTAAATCACGCGGTGCAACGGGACCTTCCCGATGTTCATCGTCCGTCGATTATTTTCTACGTGTGATGATGTTTTCGGAACGTACAATAGAATTTCGATCTTTGGCACCATGAGAGAGAGAGAAAAAAACGACACGCAGAAGCTAAACGCACGAAGTATGAAGGAATGACGCAAACATTTCCGCAACTATTCCAGGCTTTCCCGTGACCTTAATAATTCCGGCCTATGTGGTTCCTCTCCAATGGAAACCCGTATATCGGTGCTCTTGGCGTCTCTCCGCCCCGTTGAGACTTTGGGGAAATGGATCTCTCTCAAGGGCCGAGAGAAGCTATTTTCTGTCGCCTTCTCACTTCGAAGAGTTCACGCAGGGGGGTTACGTGCGGCGATATCGCGGTGGTTTCGCAAGTTTTCCGGTCGCTGTGAGGGGGTCGTCGTTGGTCGGAGCCATGCTGACGGCAGAAACCGACGGTTTCACCAAATTAGCCGCGTGTCGTGTATTATTTAACCTATTTAATTTTGCCAATTCTTTCGGGAACGACTTTCTCTCGCCCCCAAGTTGTCGATTCGCCAAACACGCGAGGACCGGGCGCAGTCGAGAACGGTTATAGGGAAAGTACGAGATCGCTGCTCATACGTAAATCAATCCGCGATTGTGCTCTTCCTAACAACACCCGCCCGTCTGGGAAAAATTTTAAATGTCCGAGCACAATGCATATAGCACCTGCGTGTTAAAACCGCTCAGACGAATTTTGCGTAGCCCCCCTCCCCTTTCGGATTGTAGCCGAGTTTCGATCGAGCAGAATCTGGAATCACACACGGCAGGAAGAGAGTCTACGCACGCACGGATCAATCACGGACGCTGTGATCTGTCTTTTTTTCTCTCTCTCTCTCTATTGAGCGAGAAGTTTCCAACTGCAATCCGATTGACTCGTCCGCATATACTATTTTTCCAACAATATATGTTTCGTGCCAAATGCGTGAGTTATTTGTCGGATCAAGCGAAGACAATCGACTGTTATTCGACGCTCAGAAACGTACAGCGTGCGATTTCTTGATTAATTCAATTAGCGCAAAGCGAAATCTTAGGAGATTTACCTCGGGATAGTCTCACGTCATTACAGTCTTTTGCACCTTTAAAAATTATAAGTACTGCGTGAAAAGTATATCTCGAATGATTTAACATACAGAAAAACATTAAAAATGTAATTAAATCGCGAGTTTCAAGGGAAGAAGATTATCAATTTCAATGTGACTCGTTTATCTTTTGAATACTGTAAATAAATACAAGTAGAATACGTTATACTCAGTCTTCTAAGGAATCGAACCTAACCTAACCTGTCAGTGTTTCCTTCCTGTTTGAGGATCTCAAGTGAAATTAACTTCGATCCCTTTTCTCTTTCGAGATCACGATATCCTAGGGACGAAAAATGCTGAAAAGAAGAAAAATTGCGACTGCGAGGTAGGTAATTCAACGTGTGAGAGATATGGGGCCCTGAAAAGGGCCAATTGTGTATCTGTGTCAGAAAAATTATTTTTTCGCTGCCTTTGAGGTCTTCGGGGCGGCTTTGGCGGTCTTCGGCTTCGGAGTCCTGGTCTTGGCGGCCGGCGCTTTGGTGGCCTTCTTGGTCTTGGACAGGTTCTTCACTTGCGCAGCCGCTTTCTGCTTCGCCGCGGCTTCGACCTTCTTCGCCGCCGCTGTTTTGGCGGTCTTCTTCGCCGCTGCCGGCTTCTTCTCGGCCTGGGTCTTCTTGGCCGCCGCCGGTTTCTTCTCCGCCGGTGCCTTCTTCGTCACCGCGGCCTTCTTCTTCGGTGTGGTCTTTTTCGTGGTAATCGACTTCTTAGTGGAGCGCTTCTCCTTGTCCTCCGTCGCCAGCTTGAACGAGCCGGACGCGCCTTTACCCTTGGTCTGGACGACGGCGCCCGACGTCACCGCGGCCTTCAGGTATCTCTTGATGAACGGCGCGAACTTCTCGCCGTCGACCTTGTACGTCGAGGCGATGTACTTCTTGATCGCCTGCACCGACGAGCCCTTGCGGTCCTTCAGCTCCTTGATAGCGGTCGTGACCATCTTGGCCGTCGACGGGTGCGACGACTTCGGGCGCTGGGTCTTCGCCGCCTTGGACTTGGCGGCCTTCTTCGCCGGCGGCGATCCGGCTGCCGTGTTCTCCACCGCTGTGGTGTTTCCTGACGCGTTCTTATCCTCCATAGCGATACAGAGAAGAGCTAGAGAAGAGACGGTTGTGTATCTCTCGACTGAAGACAAAGTACAAATATAAACGCTTCGAACGTTCACAGTTGCCTCTATTCGCCGTTACTGCCGACTGGCGCGTCTCTTGTACTACGAGCGCGGACCATGGAGAGAGGCCCTCCCAATGTTGCAGGTAACATGTCGCTGGGAATGAAAGACCGGCCGGCAATTGTTCGTCGTTTAAACAATATTTTGCACGATTAAGACCGTGCGATCGGCGCGCGTACGCTTAGCAGCAAGTAGCTGCTTTCGATTGATACGCATTATCGCGCTCACGCGGCCGATATACGCGTACTTTTCCCCGCTTCCGTGCGACGCGCGCACCCGATTCGTTCGCGGCCGACGATACAACTCGAGAAATAAGTTAATAAACAATATAATTATCGATGCACGGGGAGCATATGCCGTTTACGGAACGTCGTGATAGCTGTGCTAACCGATCGCAGGTGTGCAAGTCGAGCGGGATACCGTATAAGCGCGGAAAAAAGCAACTTTCGCGGATCGCGGAATACAAGCGGCGGAGCAACACAATGTGAATACCGATTACAAAGTACATTTGCAGACAATTTTGCCGAACGCTGTAAAATGCCATTATCGGCCGGGGTGGGTGCACGCGTAATTCGCCTTGTAATGCGGGCCGCGTAATCGTGGAATTTCCACGCGGGAACACGGTATACGCGGCCACGCGACCCCCTGTATGCCGTCGATTGCACCCGTGCAGTTAAACGGCTGCCATAGCCGAAGAACGGCGTGACAAGATGGCATAGTAATACGCGGAGACTCGTTTTAATGAAAATTTATGTCCGATCGACGACCGATAGCCACGGGTTTTCGGCAGATTCGCGATTCCGGGGCTCGGTTTCACCTGCGGACTCGGTCTCGCGATCGTCGGATTGTGATATACCGTGCCGCGAGAGCTATCGATCAGGAGTCACGTCAGTGCTCGCGTCGATCTTTTTGCAAATTCGTCCGAATTTTCAGCGTAAAGTGTCGACGACATCGGTGAGTTCTCGTTTTTACAAGTCGTTCGAAACGAAAGTCCGAGGGTATTCCGGAATTTATGTCGCAACGACGCCTCGGAGATGAGTATCTCCGAGGCGCTGCGCGATCGAGCTAATCTTTGCGAAATATTTGCGGTTACTTTCTTCGTTCTTCGTAGGTGCTTCCGACGAATTCGCAGTGATAAACTCGGTTGTTCTTAGTTGCGAGAGATCTGTGCTCTTCTCCAATCAAGCTTGCGAATTTTTCGATCAGTCCGAGAGTCCGTTCGCAGACGAGACGGTAAAAACAGCGGCTCGATATATATCTTGCGAATAAACTTGAATAAAATCGTATCGCTAAAATAAAATAAAGGCTGCTACCTGATTTCCGCCGCTATTTTACGATACGTCCTAGGTTTTCGCGATTTTACGGTTTTTTCGAACGTTGCGCCGATTGTTACTTTCTAATCGCTGATTCGAAGAAACAGCAGGATTCTCGTGATACACGTCCCTGGGATTTTATATTCACGTTTGATGTTTATTAAGATAAAAATATTAAAGTTACATAACTTTTCCTTTCTTACTTTTGATACGACAGTGTTGGGGGTTTTTGTATTTTCCACGCGGCCGAAACTTGGAGAAAGTTTCATAATTGCTGCACGCAATATTCGCAACTTTGCGAGATATCTTACGGCAGTCGTGCGACGAAGCAAGAAACTACAAGTGTAAGATAAACGTGATTTCGTATTTCATCGACGGAAAAGTCGGCGTTTACCGAATTTTCCCAAATTGACCCATTGTAGATTGACGCGCGTGCACAGTTACGCTAATTGCATTGATTCAAACACGATATGCAACTTCGAATAATTCGGCACGTCGTTTATAATGCCTTGAAAAAGTGCGCACGCGAAGTTACAATCGAGCTAACTCACGCAAACATATGCATATTCATCGGTATTTTATTTCGCTCGCGTAGGGACACTTCGCAATAAATTGTCACCGCATTTTGCTTTAACCGTTTATTTTATTGAGCAGATTAAAAGCAAGCAAACAAGGTTCTTGATAAACAATGTTGTCTGATCTAGATTATGCGTCATGCACTTCTAAGGCTGTATCTGTATCTTTAAGTGCAAAGGTTTTAATGAGGGTAGATAAGTGGAGAATTTCTCTATTACGGGAGAAATATATAATTGACGGATATATACACGCGTGTCGCTTATTATTTACGAAGTTCAATAACTTCGTAATTAGGACACGGATTTCGGCTACGATGAAATATTTGAATCTACAAATATTCCGTGCCACTCGATATATCGATTCGTCCAAACGAGAAATTTTATTTCATTATTAATAACGTTACGAAAGTCATCGACATCGTCGAAGAATCAAATCGTTATAGATACGAGCGAATTGTCGCGACAGATTTTAAAACTTGCAAGCGTGTATTCGCCTCGGATACTCGATGCATTAAATATTAAAGAATGTAAAGTCTATACTGTATGTTTATGTATGTGTGTAACTTGAATCGTGTTAAACGGTTTGGCTGTTATCTACGAAAAGGTCGATCTGACATCACGCGAATGAAATGCTGATCAAATAACCGAATGGCATCGGGGAACTCGAACGAGCATCGAGTTTCGAATATTTCGGCCTACAGTGTTGCGGGACTTTTTCACAGATTCCACGGAAAAATTCAAGATGGAATTTTGCATAAACAAATGATCATCGTGATCCTTCCCGGCATGCTTTGCTATTAAGATATCGCAACGCGTATCCGGCGAATTTTTGTCCATTCCTCGTAATGATCTATTGCTCTTATACAAGGGCATACGCCCGACGAGATTCTGAAAAAGTCGCAAAACATAACATTCAGTTGGAATCGGGAATGCCACGCGATCAGCAGACTCGGGCAGTGTGCTGGAGGCGCTGGAGGCGCTTCGTGAAACGCAGCTGGCTCGCCGAGCCGTCTGATTGGCCGACGCGTTCGGCCGTCCCCACCACCGACGCCGCAGCCAATCAGCGCGCTCGCCTCTCGCCGCTGTCTTTAAATAGTCGCCCGGAGCGAAAGGAAGGCACACTCTTGCGCTGCATTCCAGAGCGTGACGATCGAACAGACGCAACTTTGGAAGCAAGATGGCTCGTACTAAGCAGACTGCTCGTAAATCCACCGGTGGAAAAGCCCCTCGCAAACAATTGGCGACCAAGGCAGCTCGCAAGAGCGCGCCTGCTACCGGTGGCGTGAAGAAACCTCATCGTTACAGGCCTGGAACGGTAGCTCTCCGTGAGATCCGTCGTTACCAGAAGAGCACGGAACTGTTGATCCGCAAGCTACCCTTCCAACGTCTCGTTCGTGAGATCGCTCAGGACTTCAAGACCGATCTTCGTTTCCAAAGTTCTGCCGTGATGGCCCTTCAGGAAGCCAGCGAGGCCTATCTCGTCGGCTTGTTTGAAGACACCAACCTTTGCGCCATTCACGCTAAGCGAGTCACTATTATGCCCAAAGACATCCAGCTCGCACGTCGTATTCGTGGAGAGCGTGCTTAATTTAATTACTTTCAATCGGCCCTTTTCAGGGCCACCAATTCATATTCGATGGATATCTGAGATTCGCCAATGGTTATCCCAACCGATCCTTTTCTTTCTCTTGATATATTTTAATTTAGTAATTTATTTTACTCTGCAATGTGCGTTTGAACAATTGCTAACTGGTCGTACGTTATAATTTAACTACAATTAACAAGTAATTTTGAAAAACTAAACTACAAGTGATCATTCAAGAAGAACATGGATGAAAGAGTCGTTATATTGCACATGCGCGAGAATTCATTACATATAGTCCTGATTCACCCAAAGTATACACTTGTGTAGGATTTCAAAAGAGACAAATGTACAGCCTTAGGATTGAAAGAGACGAAAATTAATACAAGCTAATGCAGTCAATTGAGTGAAGAACATCTATATTGTATAACCACATCGAAGTGACGTCATAGTACTAAACGTGCTCAGCTATAGTATGATCTCATATTTGATCGATTATGAAAAATAATCTGAACCTTGATAAAGCTTCCACGAGATACATTTTCATACTCGCGAATGCGAATTCTGTTCCTTTTCGCGATTACTGCCTTTAAAATATATTTTATTTCTGTAAATTGAACCTTCTTTACTTTAGAAATTGCTTATTTGTATAATAATTAATATTGAATGAGACAGTCTGCATTTTTTCGTAAATACATAACTGCTGTTACGTGTATAAACCATAATTTTAGTTCGATTTAATAACTCGAACCCATTTTACTATTTTATTATTAACGAAATGTTTACGAAAACGGCTTACGTCACTCATTAAGTGAAAAATCCCTTAAACTTCTAGTCACGTATTTTGGAGCAATTAAATAATCTCTAGAAAAAAACTGTCGAAATGTGAATTTAGAATTGTATTTAAAAATATTTCATTTGAGTCATAAATTGTGAATTTTCTATTCAGAATATTTAAGCCATTGAACTGACGCAAAAATTCATTCCGTTTTTTATTAGTTCCTCGCTCAGAATCTTGGAATTTCTACGAGCACGGATCATGCTACCGAGAGATGCAGGTCACCGAACAAAACGGCACGCATTTTATTACGTTTAAAAATAAATTTTATGTATATATCGATTAAAAAACAGAACGACCTTGTGTACCAAACCAATAATTTACCGATGTCTCATTTTTAATAAGAATTTCATGAAGATAGAGAAAATAATGCAATCGGTAGTATTAGAATATTCTTAAGGAATATATGATACATATACATACATATTCTTGAAAAAAAAAGAAGCAGTCCAATGTGTTCCCCAGTGGTCACGTTGCACATATCAACGTTCAACGAATAATCAAATAGGCCATTGGCGTACGCATTTATCAGTATTAATTCATTTGTCGATAGGCAGCTTAAAATAGGTTAACAACATGCGTATTTCGACGACGCTTTACTTTTACTTATTCGTTGCACGAACTTCATGTCAGACGTTAGGGTCACGTATTAAACACTACGAGAGAGCACAGGAGATACTATTCAGCGACTGAGAAATTTGCCCAAACGTTCAAGCGATTTGTGGCCCTGAAAAGGGCCGATTGTTTTGTTGGAGGAACGTGCTGCGCTCTTCGCTTATCCGCCGAACCCGTACAGGGTTCTGCCTTGGCGTTTCAAGGCGTACACGACGTCCATGGCGGTGACGGTCTTCCGTTTTGCGTGCTCGGTGTAGGTGACGGCATCACGGATGACGTTTTCGAGGAACACCTTCAGCACACCGCGAGTCTCCTCGTAGATCAAGCCGGAGATACGTTTCACACCGCCACGACGAGCGAGACGACGGATGGCCGGCTTGGTGATACCCTGGATGTTATCGCGAAGAACCTTCCTGTGACGCTTCGCTCCTCCCTTTCCCAATCCCTTGCCTCCCTTTCCGCGACCAGTCATCCTGAAAGTCTAGCTGAGACACGGACTCGCAGTACCAGCAAACCTCGATTAACGCCCGGCTGCCGCTGCCACCCGCTTTTATACGCGTGCCTCCCCACCCCAGCGCCGCCGGCCAATCGGGACGCTCGTCGTTACTCGCAGTCCAACGTCCTCGCAACAGCGCGATGTCAACCAATGAAACATTACATCGCCGTTTTTCATGCGATACACGTATAAATTATTTTCTCGGCGCGGTACGACACGGTGCAAAAACTCCCGAATGGTGCGATGAGTAATATACGGCCGCCTTACGCGTTTCGTTCCTCGTGCGAAACATATTTCTTTGTTGCACTTGTTGACCGAGGAGCAACACGGCCTCTTCTGCCCGTGTTGTTCATTCCGAACGGAATCGATTCGAGCAGTTAGTCCAGGTTCGTTGTCGGCCGACGACGATAAAGACGTTAAGATGGACGCGACGTTCTTTAAATGAGCCGGTTTGATCAATCGCCAAGTTCGTCTCTCGCCTCTTTGTCGCGGAAAAGAGATCTTGGTCTCCTTTCGGTACATTCTTCAAATATCGCAGATATACGCTCGAATCCCGTGAATTCCTGCAAATTCCTTCCTTCCTGCGATGTTCTCTTTTCTCGTAATTTCACTTATTCTCGTAACTCATTAAGATGTTGAAGTTACTCCGCTTATTACAACGCCGAAATCTACTCGAGGTTCGTTTACTGAAAAATATAGCGGAATTCTGCTCACATGGGTGCTGCACTTTGTTTTAAAAACTTAGATGTGACATTTGAGATATATTTCGAATCAAATAAATCGTTCATTTCCGATGTAATCTCATGTAAGTGGATCGAAATCAGGTGGAAAGTCAGGCTACGTGTCCTCCCTTGTAAGTTATGTGAATGTCTGAATACGAGTCCCGTCAAGAAACGACTGTATTGGAGAAAGTCTCGAAGTCAGTGACGATGTACTTCTGTTATAATCATCTCATAACTCTTGACTTATTTCCATAAATGTTATTATCCTGATATTATTGCCTAGAAATCATATGTAATATCCGAATAAATATCTTTCACGTTGTCTCGTCAGGTGAGTCAACGAATTGGGATCTTTTCGAATCAGGAAAGCTACGTGACCTCTCGCAAATCGCCGGACACTACGACCTGCCTGTTAGATTTTTGTCCAAAAAAATTAAACTTGTCCTTTGATATGATCCTATCGTGATTTTCAAATAAATTTGTAAATATCTCGCTTTTCGTAATGAATTATACATTATCACAATAACTAGAAGTGTAACATTTGCATTTTGGCCCATCCTATAAATTTCGAGTAATATCGAGTATCCTGAATTAACATGAACGTATAAACCATCGTGCCTGCACATCGAACTGTTTTGAGGTAACGAGTGCTCCGCATTCGTGCACAGCATCATTGATGTTTTCCAAATTCGATTTAGGCATTTTCACGTTGAATTTGTGTTCAGATGTCACTATCGGATTAGTGTGCCTATCGGATTATTGAGCGAAATACCATAATTATTCCTTTATTGGTTAATCCCGACGTCGAACAGCGTGAGTCATTCCGTTATTGATTATCTGCTCTCGCGCGTGAACCAGCTGTTAAGTTATCAAACATAGGTTCACATTAGACGCGCTTGAGTCGACAATCAAGTTACACGCATGCCGACGTACGGATTTCATCAGAAGAAGACTGACAACAGCAGGACGGCTGATTCCTCACCGATTCTGATCCATTTGCGCTACGATGAGAGTACATCGAAAAATCGAACGTACGTGTGCGAGTTTTTATTCGAATGCATCTTGTTTTAACAATAATTTTTTATATTTAAATATTGAAATATTAGGTTAATGTACTATTACAAAAATTACAATAATTAAATGTACGCGTATTCGTATATTTGTCATTCGTCACATTTATGAGAAAGTATTGTACAGGGTGCGGCGAAAGGTATGCCCTCATTTTGGAGAGCAATCAATAAAATACTATTAAATGTAGAGGATTGCAAATTTTTTTATTACCTTTGGTACTTCAAACAGTTTTTTTACATTAACGTTTAAAAACGATATCTGCAAGATGGCGGCCTCCAGTAGCAATGCACTGATGTAGCCGATTTTGGAAGCTTCGGGCTGCGTTTTGGCACATCTGAATCGGAATGGCGTTCACCTCTTCGATGATTCTCCTTTTCAGTTCTTGTAGGGTATGGGGACGATGCTTGAAGACTTTTTCTTTCAGATACCCCCACAAGAAAAAGTCACAAATGCTCAAATCGGGCGATCTTGCTGGCCACCCCAAATCACCCCTCAGAGAGACGAGTCGAGTAGGGAACATTTGCCTCAGTTTCGCCATAGAAATGCGGTCTGTATGCGCTGTTGTTCCATCTTGTTGAAACCAAATTTCCCCCAGATTTGTCTGTTCACTCAACTCCTGCAATTTAGGCTCAAAAAAGTTTTCCAGCATGAAAACATAACGTTGAGCTGTAACTGTAACAGTATGGCCATTTTCCTCAAAAAAATAAGGCCCAATGATCCCAAATTTGGATATGGCACACCAAACAGTGACTTTTCGTGAGTGCAGAGGTCTCTCATGGAATTGCCTTGGGTTGGTGTCAGCCCAGTACCGAAAGTTCTGCTTGTTAACATCACCAGAGAGGTGGAAATGGGCCTCGTCAGTGCTCCAGAAAGTTGACGTTGCAGGGATTCGGTTGAGCATTTCTTGACAAAGATTGACACGGTTTACAAAATCATCGTGTTTCAGTTCTTGCACAAGCATGATCTTGTACGGGTGGAAAAACAATTCTTCGTGCAAAATTCTCCGGACAGAACGATCCGACAAACCCAGTGCAACTGCATGCCTCCGAGCAGAGCGCCTAGGCGAACGTTCCACTGATACCCTCACTAACTGCACGTTCTCTGGTGTTGTTGCAGTTCTGGGTCTTCCAACTGCATGAGTTCTTACTGTGGATCCGGTTTCTTCCAATGAAGAAACCCAACGTTTGATTGTTTTTCCATCAGGTACGGAAACATGGCGCGGAATATGGAATCGCAAGCGCATTGCTCTCTGCGTCGCAATGACTGAACGGCCATTTTCCAAAAAAGAGCGCACAGCGAATCCACGATGTTCTCCAGTCCAAATCATGATGTTAACTGAAAACGGTTGAGAACAACCTTCCTAATGAGACCCTGCCCAACAACCTACTCACGCCATCTGGTGAGCAACGGATTTTTCAAACTCGGGCAAACCTTTCGCCGCACCCTGTATTATCTACAAATAAAAATATGCGATATTGTCTTTTATATATTAATACGTTAAGTGCTCGTGCTGCTTTTTATTGATCATTCAAACATTAAAATGATAATTAAATCAGAAGCCGCAGTAAATAAATATAATTCGGGATGCATATTTTCGTCTGACTTCACGTTGGTTCTTTATTAGCCGTACAGCTTTCTTTGCAGATTCCATTGATTATATTTCATACATAACTTAAAACACGGTAATATAACAGCGGCGATCACCGGTGACTCCCACGGCATTCAATGTAATATTTCGTATTGACATAATGAATAAACATTAGTAGAAAAAAATTAGAATCGAATCCCGGAATGTTGTATACTAATGAGGTTCGTTATGCCATGCGATACTGAAAACAATCGTTTCATTTCGATTTTTATGATACATTATCGAATACGTAAATTTTTAAGTATGAGAAAACATTAGCCAAGTGTATTCCAACGAAATCTCATACATGTATCCGTTTATTTCCGATGTACTCTCGTATGTAAGCGGATCAAAATCGTAAGGTGAGTCGTATCCTCCTTTGTGAATTACGTTTAATTAATATTTGAATACGAGTTCTATCAGAAATCGTTTAAATCAAAATCTGAGTCAGTAACGGTATACTTCTATTGCAATAATCTAACTTTTGGTTTCTTTTCATGTTATTCTCTTTTCCTCATTGCTTACAAATGTTATTTTCTACTATATATAAGCTAACACTGATCGAACTAAAAATAGAGTATTGGCTGGATATCAGGTTCTATTTGCACTGTGCAATAAAACTTTTGTTATTAATAAATGAATTGTAATCAATTTGAACTGAATCGAAAGTGAGGGAAACAATAGCGTCGTAATTTAATATTAAGAATCAGTTCTTTATATACGCTATTTACACTTCAATTTTATGTTTAATAGTAGGAATGAATAAATGGAAAGTTTCTTGAGGTTGATTGCGAATTGGAATTCCCACGTTTTGAGACATTTGCGGCCCTGAAAAGGGCCATTTGTGATGTTTTCGGTGTTGCAAGTTATGCCTTCTTCTCGGTCTTCTTTGGCAACAACACTGCTTGGATGTTCGGCAGTACACCACCTTGAGCGATCGTGACACCGGAGAGCAATTTGTTTAACTCCTCGTCATTCCTGATGGCCAGTTGCAAGTGCCTCGGGATGATTCTGGTTTTCTTGTTGTCACGAGCGGCGTTGCCGGCCAATTCCAACACTTCAGCCGCCAAGTACTCCATGACAGCGGCGAGGTAAACCGGAGCACCGGCACCGACACGCTCGGCATAATTCCCTTTACGGAGAAGCCTGTGGATACGACCGACAGGAAATTGCAGACCAGCTCGGTTGGAGCGGGACTTCGCCTTTCCCTTCGCTTTGCCTCCCTTGCCGCGGCCAGACATTTCGCTGAGTTGAAGTAATATACGCTGCTAACTGCAATACGAAGCACTCGAGAGCTCGAAGATATGTGTCGGCGGTTGCCCGTTGTACCATATTTATACCGTCTCGTCACAGCAGGCGCCGACCAATGGCGTTGCGGGAGAACTGAGCTCGGGCGCTCCGCGCGCGTGATTGGTCGGCGCCACCGTCGCTCGCTTACTATATATGAGCGCGCCGTAGGAACGACGGGCATTCGAACCGAGACTTCTGTCTTTGACTGTTCAGCGCGCATCTTTTACCGGGAATCAAGCATGCCACCCAAGGCTAGCGGCAAGGCGGTGAAGAAGGCCGGCAAAGCTCAGAAGAATATCAGCAAGACCGACAAGAAGAAGAAAAGGAAGAGGAAGGAGAGCTATGCTATCTATATCTACAAAGTACTGAAGCAAGTCCATCCTGACACCGGTATCTCCAGCAAGGCTATGAGTATCATGAATAGTTTCGTCAATGATGTTTTCGAACGCATTGCTGCCGAGGCATCACGGTTGGCTCATTACAACAAACGCTCCACCATCACCTCTCGGGAAATCCAAACTGCCGTTCGGCTTTTACTGCCCGGTGAATTGGCGAAGCACGCGGTCAGTGAGGGAACCAAAGCTGTTACCAAGTACACGAGCTCAAAGTGAACGAGCATTGACACCAAAACGGCCCTTTTCAGGGCCCCAATAATATAACGTTGATAATCTCACGACTCGTATTAAATAAGTAAAACTGCCTATAACAATAAACACATAAATTTGAATTTCTACGAAAATATGTTACTCTATAGTCAGTCTATAGTTAGTATTTCCGAAACCATTTCATAAATTTTGATTTAATTGCTGTATTCAATCCTTCAAAAAGGATAAATGTATTTTTCAAGCAGTAATACATGGTTCTAATAAGAACAAACCTCGATAGGGAACAATATTTGAATTCTGAAAAAATAATAGTAGTGGTATCTTTTGTTAAATTCAAAAAGGTGTAGATGATTAGTTTATTTTATGTTTTGCAACACCTGAAATCCTCTTACACTCTAATTTTTCAATCTATAATTGCCAGTAGATAAAGATCTGTTTCATTCACTGGTTAATCATACGAATATAAGAAAATGAAGAGCAAAAGTTTGATCCGTTGTTGAATCGTAATTTAAAAAAGTAAGGGCTTTTCTGACTTGGGACTATTCTATACAAATTTACCAGCAACTGTCGAGTATGTCATTGCGCAGCTATTTTATGATACGGTTATATTTGCGTAATAACACTTACTAAACTTACAGACATTGGTAGATATATACAAAATATACCTTATCGTTGAGTATTATCGCCTCGATTTGTTAAGACAACTGATGACTTACAGTGAAGACTTCCTTCGTAGAACAAAAGATTACGATAACGTCAAGATGACGAGAAAATGATCGAAAAATGAATTATAGTTAATTTTTTCGTTTTTTGTATCATCATAACTTTCTATTTTACCTGGATTAGGAATTATAATTCAAGATAGCAATCTGCTCTTAGCGAAAGAGATTCTCGTTGGAATATTAATTTATTGAGAGAAAATGTAAAAGTTATAAATCTTAAGGGCCTACTTCAGACGAACTTGCACAGTCATATAATGCATATGCGCACGAGGAAATTAACCAATCATGCGTCCGATATGAAAAACCTTTTACTGTACGGATCATAATTAATTTCCTTATGCATATGCTATATGCGATTATGCAAGTTTATTTGAATAGGGTCTTCAGGAATTTTGTTGATCCGTTATAACACGGTTAATAACGAATATAAGGAACCCTCCATTTTATTAAACCCGTTATTTGCCGTTGAAATAACAGGCCTAATCAGGGATGTCCAGAGTTTAAAACCGTTATTTTGAATGGCAAATAAGAGGTCTAAATGTGGGGCGAGTACATAAAAGACCCGTTATTTTCAGAAATTAGTCCCAGTTTCCACTACAGCCAGTATTCATAGTCAAATCTTTTAAGGCCATCTTAAGTTTATTTTTTGATGCTCTACGGCTTATTTCATTGGCTACGAAGCATCTGAAAATAAACTTGAGACAGCTTAAACTTAAATTTATGACAGTCTTGAACATAAGATTCGACTAGGAATATTATTTCACGATGGTTTAAAAAGCATTTTGCAGCTTAAAGTCTCTACTTTTCAGACCTATTAGAATAATAAGGAAACTGTATTTGCTGGACTTACTACTACTAAGGTTACGTTCGAAAATTCTACTCTACGGATAAAGTAGCATTGGTTGGCTGCGTGTAGCAGAAAAGCTGCTTTGCAACTGTGCAAAATTCGTGAATCTGATTGGTGCATATTTTTAGATTTAACCAAGATTAAAAGCATACACCAACCAGAGTTCCGAATTTTACAACAGTTCAAAGCTGTTTTCTCTGCCGATGCAGCTATTGACCAATCAAGTCAAAGATTTCTTTATTGTGATTAGTTAATCAAATACTGCTCTACCCATTGAGTTAGGTTTCGGAACGCAATATAAAAGTAAAGGTTAGCGTACATTACGTACACAAGTGCGGTAAGTTTTGACAAAAAGGACGCACCGAAGTGTGACCGTCAAGTGTTGTGTAAATTCTTTAGAGAAATGACAACCGTGATATACATTTAAATATATTTAATATATTGTGAATAATTATAATTTTAGTGATTAATTTCCATGTTATGTAAGTACCATTATAAACAATATTACTTACGCTTTGTTCGTTGCATCTCCACTTTAACGCAAATCCTACATTCAGTCGATCATAAGATTCCCAGTCCTACGCTTTTCTCGATACTTCCCGTCGCTGGTAAATGTGAGGACTTCATTTTACCTGAATAATAACGTGTACGATATTTGGCAGCAAAATAACGACAGGCCGGTTGATCCTAACCTGAAAATATGTCCGACGACGAGGACTTGGTTTACGTGAAGAAACAGAAAACCGTGCACTATGGCTCGCTGGAGGAAGCGGAACGTACTCGGCTCGCTGCTGCGGTCGAGGTCGCCGACGGTGAGAAGGATGTCACGAGTACGGATGATATTGCGAGCGCTTCCATCTCAGCTGGAAATGTGCACATCTCGAACGAGTACATGGAGCTGGAGGACGAGATGTCTAAGGATCGTCAGGCACTGCTGGAGGAATTCGAACGTAGGAAGAAGGCCAGGCAGATTAATGTCTCCACGGACGACTCGGAAGTGAAGAAACACTTGAGGCAACTGGGCGAACCGATCTGCCTGTTTGGAGAAGGTCCCGCAGACCGTAGAACGAGACTGAGAGAATTGTTAGCCAGTGTCGGTGAGGATGCTATTAAGAAGAAGCATGAAGAGGAGGAGAAACCGTCTCACACGATTGAGAGAGACACGGAGACCACGTGGTACCACGAAGGTCCGGAATCCTTACAAATTGCACGGTCATGGATATCGAGTGAGTCTCCATCGTATCGTTGAACTTTCCGTGAAATAGAAGTACAATTTTCTCTTTGTTTCCTTCTATCTTTTTTCTTGTCGTTTACTTTCTTGTTTCCAGCATATTCATTGCCCAGGGCAAAGGCACGGCTGGAGAAGGCACGTCAGGATCTCGAGTTGCCAGCCGCTACTCGCACAGCGAAAAGGCAAGAACTTCTGAAGAAGTTGCAAGCGTTGAGCATCTATTGCTCTCAGATCGGCGACACTAGGCCCATTTCCTTTTGCCAATTCAGCCCGAACTCAAAGATTCTCGTTACCGCTTCGTGGTCAGGCCTGTGCAAGTTATGGTCTGTACCCGACTGTACTTTGTTGCGCACTTTAAAAGGACACCCTTGTAATGTTGGCTGTATTGTTTTTCACCCAAAAGCTACGATAACCGAAGATGTGGTAGGTGAGAACACGGGCCAGACTTGCGTGTTGGCGTCTTGCGCGACGGACGGTATGCATATGTCATCTTGTGTATCAATGTGGTATTTAAGAGAGAAAGAGAGAGAGAGAGAGAGAGAACCTCCTGCTGTATCTACATTATGAACGTTACATCAAACAGGTTCGGTGAAACTGTGGAGTGGTGGCAATGGCGAAGAGCCACTGGCGGAAGTGGAAGGACACGAGCCTCACCGAGTGTCCAGGATAGCCTTTCACCCGTCTGGACGATTTCTCGGCACGTGTTGCCACGATTCATCCTGGAGATTGTGGGATTTGGAGCAGCAGGCGGAAGTGCTTCACCAAGAGGGTCACGCACGACCTGTACATTGCATCAGGTATTCATTTCCTCGCCTACGCTGATTTATAATCGCTTAGGAAGGATGATTTGCCCATTAATGCCGTATTTTTATAGATTATAATAGGATAGAATCCACTTTATTATGCTCTAGGATAAATCCTGTAAGAATAACAATTGCGATTAATACACGATGAAAGTATTTTTAGCGGTACGTCAAACGGGCCGCTCATAAATTTAGTATTTATGCAAATACCAATAGACACCAGCAAATTACGTCCTTATACCTTTGTTTCACTACCTAAATAATTTGAAACGAAGCTGAGGTAGACGTACGTACATAATATTACAAGTATGAAAATATTTTTTATTTTTTTTATCTAACGCTATATTTTGATGCATCAGTTGATATAATAAAGATAATAAAATTAAAAAGATTCCGAATATTACTAAGTTTTTGCTCCAAGCATTAAACTGTAACGTAATTTCTAGCAAGAAGCGTTTTCAGTCGCAATGGATGTAGCATTTCCTAACTAACTGTAAACTGAATTTAAGCTGCGTCAGCTGGGACAGACGTAAAGTCGTACAACCGCGGTCGTTCGAATCGGTCCACTTCCAATTTCCAGAGACTAGATTGCTCGTAGTTGCTGGAATTGGACCGACCCGAACGACCGCGACTATACGACTGCACGACCGCATTGTAGACACAACTTGAAGCGTTTTACGACTTTCGGCAGCGTGTAAAACGCCTTGGAGCAAAAGGCTAAAGGCTCATTTCACCTAATGTGGATCCGTCGACTTGAGGATTTAACGGAAGCAAAGCCGGTGGATACAGTTTTACTTTATGATTTCAAACGAAAGACAATACAACTGTAATAAGTTTCGGCTCGTCTGCTTCTTCATGTAGCTTCCAGTGCGACGGGAGCGTTTGCGCCACAGGCGGTCACGATTCCTTCGGCCGCGTCTGGGACTTGCGCACCGGCAGGTGCATCATGTTCATGGAGGGCCACCTGCGTGCGATCTTCGGCATCGACTTCTCGCCGAACGGCTTCCACATCGCCACCGCGAGCGAGGATAACACCTGCAAGATATGGGACTTGAGGAAGCGCACGTGCATATACACGATCCCGGCGCACACCAATCTCCTGTCCGACGTGAAGTATCAGAGAACGGAGGGCCAGTATCTGGTCACCGCGTCGTACGACAACACCGCCAAGATCTGGTCGAACAAAACTTGGCAGCCGCTCAAGATGCTGCCGGGCCACGACGGGAAGGTCATGTCCGTCGACGTCTCGCCCGATCACAAGTTCATCGCGACCAGCTCGTACGACAGGACGTTCAAGCTGTGGGCGCCGGAGTAAGGCAGAGGTGGCGCCACAAGTTTCTCCCATTGAAGTCGACTTGCATTCATGACTGACGGATATGCAACGTGCTACTAGTGCGAAATCTAATGAACAAAAAAGAATCTGTCCCGGCGATCTTCTGTAATTTATAACAGATTACTTTGTTAATGCGCGTCGTGCCGCACGCGTGCACAGTTTTGTATTATCGTATCGTCGTCTCAATAAAAAAAAAAAAAAACCGATTCCCACCGAAACAACTAATATCACACGCACAATTAACGTGCACGTAACTTTCACTTTAGCACACTTTAGCATGCCCGACTCCGAGAGTGCGAGATTGGCTCCGGATTGAAACTTGTGCCGTGTGTGTGTGTGTGTGTGTTGTAATGTGTATTTTAAAAATCCGTCTTCCGTGAAATAGGTCTTATAATCGCGCGTAAACTTTCGACGTTATTTATAACTGGGGCAGCTGGCCGTTCAATAGGCGCATCGCTGTGTTGCACCAACGTCGTCGTTGTATCGTTCTCGACAAAAGAGCCGAGCGTACGAGCGTTTCACCGTTGGATCCGAACATCCCCCGTCCGCTCAAGGTTTGTCAAGTACATTTGAAGACGCGAGAGCGGTCCGAAATGAGAAGACTCTCTCTCTTTCTCCGCTCATCGTTTCATTATTAACGAACTTTCGGCGAAATCCCGAACTACGTTGGTACAACGGACACTATGAAACTTCCACTGTGGATCTTACGTCGCGTTCCACCGAGAACAGAGAGATCTTGTTCCGAAAGTTCGTCTATTTTTCCTATTATTTACGGGCAGCAAGAGTAACTGATCCTCGATGTTTCACTCGCATCCAATTCGCTCGAAGTTGATACACTTGCCACGTCTGCTGTCACGTCACGCGGTAAAAGAAAAAACCAATGTCTCATCCCCTCTGTGTTTTCCTTCTCGAATTTAATAATTTATTAGAAATAATATCAGGCACCTCCGGGATTCTTCGAGACGTCGGAGAACTTCGGAGATAAATTCATAATTCTCGTCCTTATTCTAAGCGATATCGTATTATCTACTTAACGCTAATTTTGTACGTACAAATTCGATATTTATTTCCGTCGCGTCAGCGAATCGCATCGTCGTTTGTGACACTGGCTCGACGTTAATCTTCGTACGATGTGCGATGCGCCAGGAACATTTCGGTATAAAAATCAACACCAGGAACAATTTAGTATAAATAAAAACTAGTTAACGATCGTTTACATATCACGTGTGCTTATTTCGATTTACATCTCGCAGCATACGACTTTCTGTGCTGCGGAATCGCTCATACGCGTTATCTCATGAGCGGCTCCAATAATCCCCGAGATCACGAGAGACTCGAAGCGGCTGGATTCACGATGATTCGTAGAGGGGCAAGGATTGGTGCAGCCAGCTCTTGGTACCGCCTTCGGCAAAGTCCGCGGCCGCGTGTCCGCCACCCTTCAAGACCCACTTGGTCGTCAGCAGCCCGTCGACTCCTACAGGGCCACGCGCATGGATACGTGCCGTAGAAATGCCGACCTTTAGAAAGAAAGAAATGAACAAAAGTTACTACAATATTAAATTATTAAAATTATTAAAATTATATAAAAATATGTAAAAATAATTAATATTATTGATAAATATTATTAAAAATTATTTAAAGTATACATATATGCAGGGTATTATATACATGACGTTTGCACAAACTTAAGAAGCATGTTTCGGGTGCAAATTGAAGTATAAAAGTCTTACGATGGATCTTGAATTATGGATGTTTATGGGACATTTTCTACTTTGATTTGCATGAGAAATGTGCTTAAGTTTGTACAGTATGCCAAGTAAAGGCACACACAAAAACGTAAGCAGTAAGAAAATTGACCAATTACAGCCGATTATTCTCCTTACGGTCGAGGAATAATCGACTGTGATTGGCCAATTTGCTTAAGCCTTACTCCTTACGTTTTTCCGTGTTCCATGGCCCTAACACACTGTACATATGATAATGCAAAACATATCAAGGCGTGTCTCTTCGTGACTCACGCGAGGGAAAAAGGAATTAGCTTCCACGGGTAAAAACTTGGCTGTCCATATAGTACAGCAACTGAAATTTAGTTAATTCAGCTAACTCTCCTTGTCTCTGTACGTTGTTTTCAGCTCTGGGAGCTAAAAGCGACTGAATTACAGTTGCATCATATGAACTGAGCGAATTCCTTTTTCCTTCGGCCGAAGAAGATCCCGGCCGGCTTACCTCCGCCCCGAGACCGAATCTATAGCCGTCCGCGAACCTACTGCTGGCATTGTGGAAGACACAAGCGCTGTCCACCTCCCGCTGGAAGTGCACCGCCGCGTCGGTGTGCTCGGTGACGATAACGTCGGTGTGACTGCTGCCGTATTTATGAATGTGATTGATAGCGTCGTCGACGTCCGAGACCACCTCGATGGTGCACTCGAGCGCGCCGTATTCGGTTCGCATGCTCTTGGCGGCCGGCGGGCCGAAGGTCAGCAGTTCCCTCAGCTTTGGGCCGGAATTGATTTTCACCTGGAAGGTCGCTCGCGCGATACGCGCGTACGTAACGTTAGCGTCGTGACGGAAAATCGTACGGAGGAGAAGACGGATCCCGGAGGATCAATCCTGGTGGAGACGGACGATTTCGGCACGGATAGGAAATTGAGGTAAACCGAGGTGAGGACGGAGAGCGTTGTTAAAATTTCGGATACGCGAGCGAATCTGTGTTCCGCAAAGGTGAAGATCAATTCGATCGATTCTTTGGTCCGCCAAGCCGTGATGTACGCGCCTGTACAATGTAATTTGAGGAGAATCCTTTCGCGGGATCCGGGCGACTGACTCGGCGAGAGTTTCGTTTACAACGCGAAATAGGATACGGCGCAAGAAATCCAGATAGACTGATTATCCCCGGTGCTTAATCCCTTTCGCCGTCGGCAGAACTCTGATACTCTTTTGAAAATAGAAATAAAAGGAAATCCCGAGATAATCGCTCGTTTACCGTTCTCTCTCTCTCTCCATTTCTTCCCCTTCCTTCTCTTTCTCCCGAGCCATCGTGACGAACGGAGCTCAACTCACCCCCTCCTTCTGCAGCATGCTGCACACGTCCGTGAAGAAGCTGCCGCTCATGAGGCTCTCGTGTATCAGCAACGTTTCCATGGCGTTGCAAGCCGCGGGGTAATCACACTTGGAGTCCCGTATGATCCGCATTGCCTTCGCTATGTCCGCGTCCTTGTCGACGTAAACGTGACATACGCCCTCGGCATGTCCCAGCACGGGTATGTGCTTGGACTGATCCTGAATCGTGCGCACCAGCTCCGAGCTGCCGCGCGGTATTATGAGATCGATGTGCTTCTCCATCGAGAGGAGATCGCTCACGTCCTCCCGCGTAGACACCAGCGAGATCGCGTTCGAGGCGCCGAACTTGTTCAGCGCCTCCTTCACGAGCTCCATCAGGTACTTGTTGCTGTTGGCGGCCTCTTTGCCGCCCTTCAGCAGCAGCCCGTTGGCGCTGGACATGGCCAGCGCGGCCACCTGGGGCAGACTGTCCGGCCTGGACTCGAAGATCACCAGCAACACCCCGATCGGCACTGTGATCTGCTCCAGCTCCAGGCCCTCGGCCAGCCTTGTTCTGCGGATCACGCGACCCACGTTCCTCAGCGAGTCCACCGCGATCTGACGCAGACCGGAGCTCAGGGACTTCAGTTTCGCCGGCGTCAAGGAGAGACGCGACAGCAGAGCCTTGGCCAGGCTCGCCTTGCTCGCCGCTTCCAGATCCAGCGCGTTCGCCGCGAGTATCTCGGGCTGCTTCGTCTCCAGCAGGTCCGCCAAAGTGTTGATGCATTCGGCACGTTCCTCCGGGCGTAGCGCCTGCATCATTCGGCTGCCGACGCGGGCTGAAACGTTTTTTATTCACCCGTTTTAGCAGCCGACACGGGGCGAATGGCAGGGGTCTCCTAGGACTGGCTGAATACGAAAATGACTTAAAAAAGAAATGTTCTTGATACCTCGATCAAAAAGAAAGGGGGGAAAGAAAAGAAAGAAAGGAAGAACGTTGTACGTAAATATAACGCGAAATCGAAAATATGAGTTACCGCGATCGATTACGACGGACAAGATAGATGGAGGGCGCGAGATAAAAGAAAAAGGAGAAGCACCCGGCTGTCCGACATATGGAAATTGAGGGGATAATAAATCAAGCGTAGTTGAGTTATTCCATCCGGCACACGAGACCGTCATAGAAGTTCCATTGAAGCGATCGTGAATTTTCGTTAACGAAGGAGACCGTCTAATGAAGAAGCGTCGATGCGATCGATGCTATTCCGTTCGAAACGCCGGTGAAAAACAATACGCTCAATCCGAACAACAAAAGCTGGGAATATATGGCGCGCCCGTATACGCGGAGAAGCGTCCAGATGGATAGAGGGTACGTGCGTTACCGTAATAATATCTCGCGTATAACGAAGGAGCGTGTGGCGTCGAGTGGAACTTTTCAACGACGAGGGGATTAATAATATGCAAAACACGCGAAGCCGGCCGCGTTTATTCCGGATTTACATGCGCATGCTGAGAGTGCAGTCGACACCGCATTTCGATGGTTCGCATCTCGGCCGGATAAAAGCACACCGCTTAGCCGAACCGACAACGTTAGTGAGCGAGTAACACACACGCGCGTTATAATCAAGGAGGAGGTTTCACGCGCGCCTGCTTCACGTGAGCTCCGAGAGACCCCGTTATTTACAAGAATTATTTATCCGTGCTCGCGAAACGTTGGATTCCCGGGGAAAATTAGAAGAGGAGGAAAGAGGAGAGAAAACGTGGCGAAGGAAAGAAGTGAGAGAAAAATAAGGGAAGGAATAAAGGAGAGGGAGGAAAGAGAAGAAGGATCAGAGGGGAAGAAAAAGAGAGGAACGAGAAAAGGAAGAAGGAGAAGAAGAGAAGAGAAAGCAAAGTTTGAAATAAAAGATAAGAGTATTACCATTCTCGGCGATCACCTCGACAGGAGTGGACGAGCCGGTGGTCTGTGTGAAGAAGGTGCCGATCTTCCTGCCCGACAGGATGCTCTTGATGGCCTTCTCCTGGGTGCCGTTGCAGATTACCACCGAGACGCCACGGTCCATCGCCCAGAGAGCGGCGTTGACCTTGGAGTCCATGCCGCCGGTGCCCACCTTCGACTTCTCGCCGAATTTGATGGTGCCTCTGTGATCGGAGCTGAATGTGTGCAGCATCCTCGCACCGTCCTGCCAAGGTGGCAGATTGTAGATCCCGTCGACGTCGCTCATGATCACCAGGAGGCTCGCTTGGATCTCGGCCGCCAGCATCGCCGCCAGGGAGTCGTTGTCCTTGATGGAAATGCCTCTGCGACCGCCGCCGCCGGCGACTTCCTCATCGACCACCGGCGGCGGCGAGACCGCGTCGTTCGTGTTAATGATCGGCACGATGTTCAGGCTGATCAGCTCGGTGAGCGTGCTGAAGAGGTTCTTGCGCGTCTCCTCGTTGTAAAAGTCCGGCTTGGTCACCAGCACCTGGGCGAGCTTCACCCCGTACTGAGCGAACATCGCGTCGTAGAGCGACATGAGACCCGATTGGCCGACAGCCGCGGCCGCTCTTGGTTCCAGCATGGTTCCTGTGTGAACACGAAATCCAGATCATGATCTCTCACCTGTCTTCCTTCCGCTGGAAACGCGCAAAAGAGAAAAGAAGAGATGGTTAAATGATTCCGCCAAAATTGAAGCTTCGTTCTCGGCGTCAACCTTATTTTGTTACTGTTCTAACAAAAACGTAACAGTGGAAATATGCGTAGAATGTTTGATTACCATTATCTCGACATATACACGGAAAGAAATAATTTGCCGACAACGGCAATTTTATGCCGCAGCAAAATCTATCAATTATTCTATGGGCGGCGAAACAATTTGTTAAAAATACTAATTGCCACTCGCTGAATTATTTTGCTGAATCTACCGATTATTTTGATGTAAGAACAAATTAGCGAATGCAGGAAAACACTATTTTGTTCTAACGGCAAATTATGTCCTAAGGACAAATTCATTCAGCAGAATATTTTCTATCCTGACAAGACTGTTTCTGCTGTAATGATGAATAATTTGCTAATTTGGTTATGCTAACTGAAATTTATTATTTACGCAACTTTCGAACGATGTTCCGTTGCAACAGCAAAATGACTTTTCCCAGTGTAATAGCTTTCTCTCTCTCTTTCTCTTGCTGCAAAAATGAGTCTGACTATTTCATTGCGCTATTTTAGTCACAAAACGGCAAAGATCTCTTCCCCGGTTTGCGACGCGGAAACGCACGGTCGGACGATTCTCGAGATAAGATAAAGTTCTCGGCGAGGATTTTTGGCGAGGATGTGACGTCGAGTGTAAGGAACGAAGGGACACACGTTGTCGTAAGGGTGATGTTGCAGATGATCGGTCGGATACACATGTATCGAGAAAAGTTGCTACGCGCGCGCGACCAGTAATCGGGAATCCACTTGAGAGAAATTCATCGGACAAAGAGACTCCCGCAGGAATTCGTCGCCGGTTAGTTGTCGGCACGATCTATATATCTATATAGAAAGAGAGAGAGATGAGACGGACATTGTCGACTTGGCAAACCGCCCGCGAACATTCGGAAGTACTGTCGGAACGTTAACACCTCCCGTCTGAATACTTCCGCGGACGCTCGAATTTATGGACAATCATATCACCTCGTTTCTTTCTCCTTCTTTCCAAAAAGCATCGGACTGTTACTTATCTTAGCCAACTGAGCGACACACACATATACACACACACTCTCATACACACATAGGGTGAAACAATAACTACACGGAGAAAAGGGTTCCTTTTGTTTCAATAAAAATGTTGTTTCACTAGGTTTCACTAGAGCGAATCATGTTGTTTGATAGAAAAAAAGCAGTATTATTTAGAAGAAATAACATTTCATTATCAATAAATAAAAACCTATTTCATTATACGTTAAATATTGTTCCACTAAAATAAAGAAGTTCTTTAATATTTTTTTAACATAACGTTACTTCTTTCAATTAATTTTATTGTTTGTGGCAACCATCGTGATGTTTGGATGATAAAAATACAAAAGAAATGTGTGTTATTTAACGTGAAGACATTTATCGTTCGAGAAACCAAACAATCCTGTTTGTTTGGCCAAACATTCGACGGTTTGCTCGGCTAAAAGATAAATTTGTTTTCAATTAAAGATATTCTATCAAATCCAAAGAAATCTTTATCTCAATTTGCCACCACCTTGAGAGAATGCTTTCGAGAGATAAAATTATTTTATTCACACTAAATGAAGAGGAGGAAAGTTTGCATTTGCAAAAGGTGTTCGAAGCGAGACGACTGTTTAATGCAATTTCTCTGATGGATACATTTTTCTTCCGCTGTCATATCTCGGAGATACAGTCAAGGTGCTAATAGTTATTGCCTGATCCAGTGTAGGAAATTGCGAACGTCGCGTCGTCTCGACCAACGCTCGGCAGAACACGATTAATCAAAGGTGCCTCTCTTCGCTGTATTTCAGCGTGACCATATGTCGTTCGTCATTTTCCTCCCTTCCCCAATGACTTTCCCCGCGTAACTCTTTAATAACCAGATAAATATTAACATGCGCCGCTCGGCGCGTCCGAGTCATCGCTCGGCCGCTCCTCATGAAATTATTAATGTCCCGCGTGAATTGTTCACGCCATAATCGTTCCCGGTAGCCCCGCGCGCGTATACCGTATGTACCGAATCAATGATCCGGTTAACGAGGAATAGCCTTGATTGCGACACCAACAAGAGCCATTTCTGTCACGCGCGAGGGAGGAGACGGGGGAGCAGAGGACGAGATTCGTCACCGTCAAGGAAGTTATTGTCCCGTGGCATGACCGACCGCGTCGCGCACCGCAAACATGAAATATATTCGTATATTCTGCCGAGCGAATGATTTATATTCCGCACCCGGTGCGTCGACAATGCGCCGCCGATGCGTCCCATCGCTCGCTCTTTTAATGCTCGTTGTTAATAAACGAGCGGGATAAATGAGGGGGAAAATGTCATCCACCGTGTCCGATGCGGGACGCAATGTGATCCGGACGTGACTCTTGATATCTCTCGCAAAATATGATCTAATTTATTCAACGATTTATTCAACACCGGCGGAGATACCGCCGTGTACCGTCCGCGTTGTACACGCAATGCGTTTCGCGAGATAACCGCCTTTCATCTTCCATTATTAACAACGGCACACGTCCGGGGTGAAACGAGCGTCTATTCCAGATAAGCTGTGCGCCGTAGGGAGGTTGAAGTTTAAAGTCGTCCGAAGTTAAACGCGAAAGGCCGCGCGGTCTCGGGGAGATCCGGTCGCAAAATTACGTCCAAAAATTAGCCGCCGTTCTCGCCCGGATAGAGCGCCCGCGGCGGCTCGGTAATTTCTTCGTACACGTGACTCGCGAGCGCGCGCTCTTAATTAGAATTATGAGGGCCGCTATTGATTAGGAGCGTCTCACTCCGGACGTCTCTCAAAAGGGATTAACACTAATTGCGGTCTCGCTATAGGAAGATTATCATTTTCCCGGCGTCAATTATGCTAATGGCAGTTCGTCCGCGTATTTGCGTACAAAATTCCCCTTCTCCCCCGTCCTCCCTCCCTCGCTCTCGCCGGTGGCGTATGAAAGTATTAATTAAAGTCTACCGGCGCTCAACCGGTAGAGCGACTCGGTGGGCCTTGTGATACATCGCCCTCGGCTGATAGAGCGTCGGGAGCACGTCTGAATATAGAATCGGCAGCGGCGGAACACGCCGTGCCAATTACACGGCGCACAGCTACCTCGTGCACGGTCCCGGCAGGAAGAGTGAAGGGGGAGATAGAGATAGATAGAGAGAAAGAGAGAGAGAGAGAGAGATCCTCCTCGTCACGTGCGAAATAGGTCGGGTTGAACTTTGAAACTATCGGTGATCGATGACCTTTGAGCACGGGAAATTGTAGCGTTTAGATAGGACGCATTCTTACGAGATTACGATTCGCATACACGAGACGTCCACACACACACACACACACACACACATAGAGAGAGAGACATACATACACATTGCCGACGGAGACGGGGCGGGGTGGAATGAACGGCAATTGATCGATATTATACTTCAGCCGGCGCGTTGTAAGACGCAGATAATCGTAGGAACTATTATAAATGTCGACGGCGGGGTCGCACGTGCGGACTAGAGACAAGAGCGAATTCCACGTGGAGCTGATCGAGCCCGGCGAAGAAAGTGAACCGAGCGAGCGTCAAGCGCCACTTCGCGACGGGATGAGAGATCGAAATTAGAAGGGCGCGAAAACGAGTGACGAAGTCCGAAGTCGGCCCCGCGTGTCACGTCCGGACGATGCAGCGGGGAGAATACTTCGGAGAGCAATTCCGAGGACGGAACGAGGAAACCAAAGAGGAGAAGATATCCGCGGTGAGTTATCAACGTCGCGCGCAACCGGTGATATCCGGACCGTGTAATGCGCTCGTCGACAGTGAATATGCGAGATAAGGCGAATGCGAAGGGAGTTCGCGAGACGATATAATTCCCCGAGAGGTCCTAGACGTCGGTTACAACGGGCGCAACAGTTGCCGAAATGCGGGGGAGACGACTAATGAGGGGATTAGGCGCGAGCGCGTGGGAAACCGGGAGCGTTCTAGGGCGCATCGTACAACGGAGTACAAAGTTCACCGCAGCTTAGAAATCGGATCTGTCGGATCGGCCCGAAGTGTCAAACGCTGCGGTTCTCGAGTGACCCGACCTCGTATTGTGCCTTGACATTTACTTACTCTGTTATCATTACTAAAATGTATAATTTTACTTAATTATATATTAAATGAAAATAATATAAATTCCGAGTCATATTCCATAAAATACGTTGCGAACCGTTGAACAAGCTGACGTAGCGCGGAACGTACCCGCGTGCTCCCGTGTGTGATCCGCCGGGCTAAGGGTTTCCCTCATCGACAGAGACATTAAGAGCTCCTGGGTCAGCTTCTGCTTGCCAAAGGCGACCGCACCGCTGGTCACCATGATGCATTCGCGTCCTTCGTTCTGACATTCAGCTACCTGCTCCACGATGGAGGCCAGACGTCCCAGTGCCAGGCCGTGCTCGTCTTCCCTCGTTATAACGGCGCTACCGAGCTTGACGACCAATCGGCGGGCGTATTTCAGTTCGCTACGCTCCGTGAAAGTCTGCGGTCGTCGCGGTCTCTCCGATGTTTGCAGCTCTCTTCGCAGGTCCACGCGGTTGCCCTTTAAAAGTTTTTTCTTTATTCGTTCCTTTTTCCACAGAATGAGAGAGAGAGAGAGAGCGAGATGAAGCTCGGGGTGAAGTGAGTCCCTTTCGGTCGAGGGTACATTAGTCCATTATCGCGTGCACGACGGATATTTATTAACCTTTGGTATACCATCTCGTGGCATTAACTAAATTAAGGAGGTTATAAAGCTCAACGTCGTATTTTCAATGGCATATCGAAGGGGTCACTTGTAAATTTGATATTTACCAAGCAAAGTTACGGTCTCACACATTGATTTCACTACCTAAATAATATATATTCATTTGAGTGTTAATCTCGAATTGAATGCCAAGTAATACTTGCGTCGATACCAATTCAATCGAGACTAAAAATCTTCTAAGAAGATCGTAACATTCCTGCTTATATACGCAAGAATATCTATCATTGATTTAAGACTAATTTTTTTTCCGTGTATACGTGATGAAAGTTTCATGAAATTTTCTTGTCAAACTCATTTCACCTTACAATCCTCTTTAAAGGAGGAAAATAATTCGTTCCACTGGAAAGAAATACAAGTGAAATTTCTCTTTTTCTGTTGAAATATATCAATCTTTAAAAAATAACACATACCCACACACACATGTATTCTTTTTTAAAGATATTTAAAGATTGATATATTTCATAATTTTTATACTATTCTCGAAAATGTTTACTTTTTTAACGGAAAAAGAGAAAATTTATTTGTATTTTTTTCCAGTAAACTATATATTGGAGAGCAGTTGAAAAAAGAAATTTGAAATTAAAATTGAGCCCAAATGAAGCCCGACGGTGTAGCCGTGAGTTCTATTTCGTTACAACGCTTGTCGCGGCATTCTATTACATTCGCGCAACTGCGAGATCCGGCGTTCTCGAGAAGTCCGGCGACGTGGCATTTCTTGCGGTAGAAGTAACCAAGTTATCACAAAGATGCACGAAGAAGAAGCCGTGGAAGATTGATATTTATGCTAAAACGCGGTAGACCGCGCGCGCGGATATAGCCGCGGTCTGCATCATCTTCATGCAGATCGTATTTATCTCAAAGTATTTACGCGGCAACGTTAACGGACTTTCTGAAGATGAAATTACGTTCTCTTTTAATTTATCCTGCCCCCCTCCTCCTCTCTCACGACTTCGACACGTGAGCCTCGAGGTGAAGTTCGGCGCGAATGGTATTTCCCGAGAACGCTGCATGAGATTATCGTCCGCACTGCCGTCTTATCACTTCGCGCTCGATGACGCTGCTAATTCTATTCGGCCGTGAGGTTTAATAAAACGTCTAATAAACGCGTTTCCGCACGTTAACGTAATGAGATCGGTTTTGCTAGAATCTCGCCTGAAAGCCTATTTTGCATGATGGAATTTATATCCGATCACCTGTGCGGCGCGTTCCCTCCTCCCCACTCGTCGCCAGCCACGTGATCCGCCTTGACGCGAGGAACGTGCGGGAATATCGGCCAATAACAACGGCGGTAATTAAATGTGGAAGCTTGCTTGGAAAATTTCGTTTCCGCTCGGACGCAGAAAGCAAACGGGGAGCCGCACGACACGCCTCAGATATTTGAGATTCTTATCGCGTATCGCCGCTCTTCGAGTTACGAGATACGAGATTTATTTCGAATTTCATCGCGGGGACACGCCGGCGCACGACTCGCGCTGACCGCAGCGAAATATATATATCGCTCGGACTTTCCCGGATTATCTACGTTTACATAGACTCGTATCGGCGATAATAGTCGGAATGCGATGATTACGGGGCGCGTATAATATTTGTAAATATTCCGAAGGAACACGCTGATACACTGTATCTGCATATCTTTCACTTTCGGACTTTCACGCATATATACACACAATACCGTGCCTATGTGGTTAATACGGAAGAAACGGGACGCGATCATTCGTGATTAAATCGAGTGAGACGACTCCGGGCGAGGTTCTCTGTCTTCTCGACACAACAAACATACGATATAATACATAGGCGGGTTTAAACGCGGCGATAAGGACGCTGATTACCGATCGCGTCGTGGTAAATTACGTCGTAATATCCTCTCTTATCTCCGCACCGAGAGAAATGCGCTCTATTTTTACACGTCACTCTCCCCGACCCGCTGTGTCGCGGGCAACGCGAAAGAGCGCAGCTCGCGCGTGCTGCATCCCATCAACGTGTGCAATTTCATCCGCGGGAAAATTGACATGAGCGAGCTTTTCACGGAAATTCGCGTCGTTTCGCGAGCTCTCGATCGGTTAATCGAGCCCCGAGATGAATATTTATATTTATTGTTGTTACATCATACGGTTTATATTTTTAACTGTAACATATTATTCTTATATTTATACAGTCGCGATGCTGTGTTGCCTCACGTATCGGCCTTATTCTATTGCGCACGCTTTGCATTATTCATAGTAAAAAACCATCTCTGTTTTCATAGTATTCGTAGTAAAAACGACATACTGAAATTTTAGGTCACATTCCAACAAGCTGAACATGCTAGAAAGTTACATGTTAACGACGTAAATATTTATTAATTTAACATTATATTTTTAATATATTCCCCATGTTAAAGTAACAGGAAAATTTTGTGTTAAATCGGTCCACTGAAATTTGGCGTTCCTTTAATAAAGTGAATATGTTAAAAAGTAATATGTAACACGAGATGAATACGTTAATTTAAAATTGTATTACACATAAATTTCAATGAATAGTTTTTAACGTAAAATTTTTTACCGTATTGCTTAGTCTCCTTTTCTTCTTTATGACTAATGAAATTATCATTTTTTCTCGTCGCGTGGCTCACAAAGACCTCCGGAATAATACACCTGTAATCAATTCGGAGATAATACGGCGCGCGTGCTCGACTATCACGCGTGTTTCACGCGAATTCGATAATTATTATCTCGTAGGGGAGAACTTATCAATTTATAAAGAGCGCATGTCGACCGATCGAACGAATCCCTCTCCTGGTCGTTACAATTTTAGCACGCCCGTTTCTCGATATTGCCGCCGTTATTCGGTGACGATTTCTCACCGCCGGGAAACGTGTACGCGCGTGCATTTATTGTAAATATTGAATATTGACGTTAATTATACGAAAAAGGCGGCGTGTATACCGGTAAGATTAAAGTAAAAAATAAGGTAAAAGTACCAACGATCGAGCATACGATAACACGTACGTAAATAACATTCTTGTTATTTCGGTCTTTAAAGACGAATATTTAAACTCCCAACATGAAATATATGTACATATTAAATATATACGAACGTATGCTCGAAAGTTTAGATATTCGTAGTTAAATACCGAAACATAAGCAATAAGAATGCGTCTAAGTTTAAGTTTGCGTATCCGGCTGTTCATACTTTTACCATTAGTTTACCATTTTGTAGCGTCAGATATCATTCGGCATACGCGTTCCGCGCGGCTGAGTTTCGCTACCAAAACGTTATCACAGCCACTTACGTCGTCGACGCGACGTGAGGCGCATCGATGCCGCGCTGTAAACTGTGCCTCGGCGAAATCGGAATTATTTTTCGAGTTCGCGCGAGCTTTGTCGTCATCATCGTCGTCCGCGCCCTATAGTACGGGCGAGAGTTAGCGAGAGAGTCCGTGCTTCCACCGGCGGAAAGTTTCCGCCGACGGGACGGCTATCTGTCGCGTCGTCACCGCGCGTCGACGCAGCCGGGAGAGACAAGCGTCGTCGTCGTCGCGTACTCTCTCCTCGATTTATTAACGTCGAAACGGAAGTCACCGTGAGTGTTTCGCGTCGACCGGGGAGGAACTCTCCCGGTGAAACCGCGACACGCTCGCCGACGGACAGCGTGCGGAATGTCGCGTTGCCTTGTTGGATTTACCAGCGCTCGCGAACACGCCGGCCGTGTCACGTTGCTGTTACCTTCGGAGTCCCCCTCGAGAGACGATAAGGAGACATATAAGTTCGAAGTCATACATAATTCATGATAACGACAATATGCCGCTGGCGCACGTACTGTTTGCTGCTGTAAGCGCAGTCCCGCGGACGTCGTGACCAATTTGCGCGGGTAACACCCGAGCCGGGCGAACCTCGTCAGCAGGAGCGTCGAATACATGGCGGAGTCTGCGGCACCTTCCTCTTCGGGGCTTGCCGACGATTAGTCAGCTGTTTCTCTGTCTTCCTCCCTCCTTCTCTCTCTTTTAGTTCCTCCGGGCGATCGGCACGTCTTGGACGGTGCGCGAAGATTTACGGTCCGAGATTACGACCGGCCGACGACGATCATCGAGCACTCGGTGCGAGAATCGATTATTCCTGCGAAAAGTCCTGTCGGATTCCCGGATGGGCCGCACGGCAAGATGGATTACCTGGAGCGGCAATAACGTGGAAAACGCCGGAGATGTCACGGTTACGTCCCCACGGCACGTTCGATTTACCGGCTAATCTCGCGGTTATGGATAGCTCCGTGGAATGGATTGTGATGCCGCGTCTGGCTCTGAATCAGGCCGTTGTAACTTCCCCCAATTACCGGGGTGCAGAAGGAGAGAGGAGCCGACGAGGGTGGAACTCGCGAGTCGCGACGGACGCGAGCGGTACCGATTTTCGTACCTCGTCGCCGAGGCGTCGAGCAACCGCGGCGATGGTCAACGACACACTGCTGCTTTATACGCGATTGAATCGGGAGACGTCGTTATCGCGCCTCTAGATTAGAGACGAACCTTCCAATGAACGGAGGAGGGACAGGGCGAGAGATGTCGGTCTCTCACGGTGATCGGTAACTGAACGGTGAGCAGGAGCATGAAGGAAGAGGAGGGGAACCGGTGACGTCTCCGCGCGCACGTCTCAGCGTGTGGATCCGAACTTATCGTTTTCCGAGAGTTTTTCCGCTCTTAATTGCCGAGGTTACGCAAAGTCCAAGATCGCCGCGCCTGCTCGACCGTGTGCTCTCTATATGACGATACGCGGGCATCGCGCGCTGGATCCGTTCGCGTCGGTGAACTTCGACCCCGAGGATTGCGAATCACGTAAACACTAGCTCACTGATATCGCAGGCCGAGTCATTCTTTCGCTATGCTACGTTCACGTAGTGTTAGTGAGATCGATCTAGACTCGATAAGCGATCGAACGTTGCACGGCGGAGCGCAGTGGAGCTAAAGCGGCGAAAAATCCGATCTTGGAAAATTATTCGGGGAAGAATAATAAAAAAATATATACATTTGGGGGAGGGAGAGAGAGAGAGAGAGAGAGAAAAGGTAGGGTTAATTGCCGTCTTACAGCGGAATATTAAGAAAGGAGTAATGGTACAGAGACATGTAATATTAAAGCGACATGAAAAGGGCTCCGTGATAGAAAATTGTTTGAACAAATTATGGAGGCTCTCTTCCTTTAAGTGATAATTTCGATTTGGAATTTGTTCACGCGCGTAAACATCTCTCGCGATCGTTTCGATTGAGATCGGCGTATCCGCCGGTAATCGACGACACGGTGAAGTATCACTGATCATCGTGGAGACATTAAGGAATCATCGCGCTTAAAACGTAAAGTGTCACGGATCATAGCCCACCCTCTGAGATTTCGAAGATCCTTCCGTCGCGATTTATAATCGATCGTGCGTCATTACATCACGTGAAATGTGATTACATGTCGCTCGTGGAATAATACGCGCGCGCATACATACACACAAAGTTCAAGTAGTTTTTACGCTTTCCGACCGACGCATATTGAATCTTTGTCACGTAGCGATTAACGTCATCGCATCTTCGCCATCGCTCGTAAACAAATTCCGCCTGTTTGCGGTATGTACACCGCGATATCGGTCCGTAAAAAAGGATCTCTTTTTCCCTTTCTTTTTCGCGAGGAACAATGAAAAGCGGAAAAATGAACGAGCGCGGAAACAACTCGGATGCTTCCGAGATATACAGGTACATCTCTTTTCTTCGATACGTTCAGGGCTTACCTACCGAGAGAGCGAACCAATAACGGCGGCGTGCAGCAAAATATAAATGACACTTCACGTAACAGTAAATCTGGATTAAACTCTGTGGGAACAATACGAGCAACAAAATTGTATCATGTAATAAGAAGTTTGCGCGGAGAGAGAAAAAGATTGCTTTTAATTATTTTAAAAAGAGTCATTGCGGTCTGACAGTGGCACGATTGATAATATTCAACAACGACAAGAGAGAGAGAGAGAGGATTGGATCCATTTAGAGACATGTGTTTGCAAATTAGATGTGATACGAATGTGCTACTTGCAATAAACGCGCTAAAAACCCTTTCTCGCGTTGAACATGGTGATTTATCAATTAAACGGATCCATCGGCGGAAAGGTCCGTCGGCGAAAAGGCTGACAAGCGAATAAATCGGAAGCCATCCTTTTTGCTCCAACTTTTAGCTTATAAATAATCCTCTCTATGATCCTTTGTCACAAGCGGCTTACAAGCTGAATGAAAGCCACGCGCAGGTAAAATGTACGATGTAGGAATACCTCAACAACGCTGTCCGAGTTCCGATAGAACCCATCCTACCTCATTCTTTTGTAATAACACGTAATCCTCGAATAAATTTCTCTCTCTCTCTCTCTCCCTCTCTCTCTCTCTCTCTCGGCTTATATTTATTCACGGACTCGCAGTAATGACTTTAACGAACAAATGTTGCGCGCAGGGGCCGGTATATACTTTCCAGCCACTCGACGGTCCTGATTGATACTAATAAACGCGAACTCTGCGGTCATCGGTGGAAATCATCCCGTCTCGACGGAGATTCTCTTCGCCGCGATTAAACGAAAATTAAGCGGTGACCTTTTCTTATGACGTGAACGCGGCCGTGATAGTGTGATACTCTCTTTCCCTCGGCAGATAGCGGAAAGTTTAAACAAAAATTCCCTCGGACTCGGCTCGCGATTTCCTTATCGAGAGCGAGCGAAGTGCGCGCGGCGACGCGTATTCTAGAGTGTAAGCGAAATAACATACATATATATATAGAGAGAGAGAGAAAGAGAGAGAGATAGAAAGAATTGCGTATCGAAATACGTCATATTCGCATGAAGTCACATCGGCTCCATGAAAGAGATGGATTATAAATCGCACGTAAACACTGCGATAACACGGTCCCGGTCGTGTGTATGCTAATGCATGCTAAAGCGACGCCATCGGTACCTATAATGCGTCCTTCTCATTATCAAATGCATTGTATACACGGAACTATCTATTCGTTATTGTCAACGATCTGTCTCGATTGATAATATGCGGCGTTTGAATGCCTCCGACGGCTTACTCGGTCGTATCGATTTATCTATTATACGACGTCCGCGTCGGACAATGAAGATTGAAAGCTATTTACATGTCGCGAGAGCGTGCGTAACGTTATTGGCCGAGAAATAACGAAGAGCGAGCGGTGAACACAGACGCGGTTCCCCGCGTTCTGTGTTTCGGATACGTGACTCCTAAACTTCGTGGAAATCATCTCGCGGGAGAAACCAGCAGCCGCCGGAAGGTCCCGCGCGCGAGTCGTGTTTCTGCTTTCTCCGTGGTAAACGCAACATCGACTTCGGCGTTTCGGCGTTCGAGACTCGCATCCGTGAGCGAGTCTCTCGACTGTTCACGGGGTCGTGATGTGTTACAACGAGTCACCGCGATCTTTAGCGAACCCTTAGCGAACCTTGAGCGAGTCTCGAGCGTGTCGGCGAAATAATTAACAAGTTCTCGCGGTGCGAAGTTCTCGATCGCACGATCCTCCGTGTCTCGTTCATCCTTCCTCAACCTCCTTCTTTTTCCCTCTTTCCACCCCCTCTCTCTCCCTCTCTCTCTCTTTCTCTGTTTCGAGAGAATTTTCATTTCGATCGTTGTGTACGCAGGGAGAGGGGCGAAAGGAATGTCCAGTCTTAACGTTAACGACGAGAGAACCGCGCGGTGGAAGAGCGTTTTTTAATCAGGTATTTCTTCCCGACAAGACCATTTTTTACACAGCCGGAAAATAGATGACGCCCGGCTGGGAGCGGCCTCTTCGCGTGCATCATTCATGCGCTCCGTAATGATGATAACGCATTCTTACTTCACTACTCCTCGACCTTCTCCGTCTGCCTTTCCTCGGCCGCCGAGTTATTAAAACGCAGATAAAGAAGTTCGGTGTACCGCGCGGAAGAATGGCGCGCGTCTCCCCGAGCAACGTTACGAATTGAATCAACACCCGACCGCTATTAAACCGCGGTGCAATACACTCCGGGGTGGAGACAAAAAGCGAGCCGTCGGGGAGAAAAAGCGATCGGGCAACCGGGCGTGAGGTTAACGACATCCGCGACAAGAAGTTTCTGCACCGACGGAATAATATTGTGCGGCGGAGGAGTGGAAGAGAAAAGAACGATAGATAGACAGAGATAGATAGATAGATAGATAGATAGATAGAGACAGAGAGAGAGAGAGAGAGCTGTCAAGCGGCGTTGGAGCAGGGCGCGCGGTGCATTTTACAAAATACCTCCTCTTTCTCTCTCATCCCTCTCGCGTGCAGCATCCCCTTCGATGTCCACCGGCCCGACGTGTGATAGTCTCTTTAACTATCCCGTTTTTACCCTTTCCGCCGGACGCTTCTCTCCTTTTCTCTCTCTCTCTCTCTCTCTCTCTCTCGACTTCTCCCTCTCCCTTCCCTTTCTCGCTCTCACTTTTTCTCTCTCTTCTTCCACCTTTCTCCGCTCTCGAAGAGCAAGAGAGAGCAATCTCGCGCTCGACGGAAGCCTGCGCAGAGCGCTCAAACGAGGAGCAACATCGGGCGGGGGTGGCGGCGGCGCCGTCAGTTATCGGGAGGGAGCGTGGGAGAGCACTCGCGCGAGTGGGAGGAGGACCGAGGGAGGCTGCGAGTTGCGAGTGAGAGTGAGAAGGTACGCCGGCGGCCGATCCGAGAAAGAAGGCGCGACGCGGCGAGCAAGAGACGGAAGGGTTGGCGGAGGAGAGAGAGAGAGAGAGAGTACGTCCGTGTCTTTTCGACGTCGACGCAACTGGGTTGGCGCAGAATAGCTGCTCAGTGCTCGTCGAACGGCGCCGCGCTGCGACGGGATCATGCCGCCGCGCCCTGCGCCACCGATCGACCGATCTCAGGTACGAGAGAGAGAAAGAGAGGACATAGAGAGATCATTGTCAGCGAAGCACAACAACCGTCTGCGTCCACGAAGTCCTTCGCGTAAGTTCGTGCCATGGGGGTGAGAGCTCTCTCGAGCGCGAAATCGCGACGATCGAGGGTGCGTTCGCGAGAGAGAGAGCGCTCAGTCCCTCCGACGAGGGGGTTCTTGGACTCCGGTTGCGCGTACAGTTGCACACACGAGATGCACGCACACACACGTACACACTGTAGTCAACGATAAGAAACGCGCGCTCTACGAGCGAACTCGGGCGAGTATCTTTTCCGCCGTGATGCATGGCTCTCGGAAAGTTGCGGAGTGTCTCCTGCGGTCGCTATCTCAGCGGATTTCCTGGCAGGATTCTCGATACTCCTCGTGATCGATCGAGACATTCGCGGGATAGAGGTATATCGTGTGCCACCAGGACACGTATTCCCGCGAGTTTCGACGGGGTTTTGCCGCGAACTTCCGTCCGATCGCTCGGGGGGAGAGAGAGTAAGAAGTTGCACGGAGTCGATAGGTAGGTAGATAGGTAAATAGATGGAGGTACGTAGACCAAGAAAGAGAGAGAGAGAGAGAGAGAAAGAAAATGAGTCCTTTCGTAATTTGCCCCATTATTTCCCCGGGGATGCCGCGATCTCGCCGTCGGCGATCTGTATCCGCGACTTCAAACGGCGCTATAAATTGATATACTTTGCTAGTTGCCGAAGAACGATCACCTGGTCTCTGGCGTCCCCGGAGGATGCGATGATCGAGGATCGGTTGCAATGTCGTGCGTTCGCTTCCTCGGTCCGACTTGAGTCCAGTCACGCGGTGGTATTCTGCCATCGTCCACGTTCCAGGGAAGACTGTAGTCTGGAAGAGAAAGCCGTCGTCGGTACGCTTGAATTGCAAGACTCGGTCCGAAAACGAATATTCCAAACCCTCGAAGCGGGCCCTCTTTGTACTTTCCACGCACGACCGGATACAAGGTGGCAGATCGTTTAACCCCTGGAAGATAAATTTCCCACGACAGACTCACGATCGCATAGTTTTTCCCGTGGGTCCATGATCTATCTCTCTCTCTCTCTCTCCCTCGCTCTCGCCCGTCGTCGTAATCGCGGAAATGAGAAACGACCGTTGGATTTGGCGAATGTTTACGGGAGTTATGCATGTTCCGAGTGTACACTCGGGGCGAAAGCGTTACGTGCCTCGTGAGAGCTTTTACGGCGGTTAGAGCGCGGGGACGCTGGCGGTGGCTGTCCTTCTCGGTGGGGAAAGTAGTTAGACCGCATCTACGGTCAGACTTTACTGGGTGTCCGGCGGATCTTAGTCTGGTGGTTCGCGCGATATTGTTCGTTGAATATTCGTTCGGCGTTGCCCTGCGGGAAAACGGGGAAAGAAAAGAAGAGAGAAAAAGTGTGGATGAGAGAGTGAGAGATTGAGAGAGAGAGAGAGAGAGAGAGAGAGAAAGAGTTATGCGCGTCTCGAGTAGATTGTAACGCGGAAGTTTGTCGCCAAACTTGCCCTAACGAGCACCGTCGTGCATTTATTCTCGTAACGAGCGTCGTCGCGGATTTATTCGCGCGGCGACACGATCGCGATAAACCGTCGGGCGTCGGAGCTTTATTGGCGAAGATATGTAACTGGATCGCGCTCGTGCTTGCAAAATATTTACTGGTTCCGCGCTTGCAACGTGTGTTCGGGTTTTCTTCTTAGTCTCCTTTTTTTTCCGCGCATTTGAATATTTCATCTTATTATTGTTGGAAAATTGTTCATATTTCGCAAATACATTTCGGCGATACACGTATGTATAGCAATTAAAAAACATTTCAAACCCTCCAGTGAGAGGTATTTGTATTAATCAGAAAATATTTTGCTATACGGAAACAATACGGAATAACGAGTGCCAACATGCGCGCATCACACACACATACACACACACGTGTGCATTTAACAGAGCTGATCATTTTGTGAGAGAAATTGGATTTGTATATTTGTATATTTCTGCGACCTTATGTATTTACATCGTTCGGATGCGTATTTCGTATCCCGCATATTTTGTATTCGCTATATATTTATATGTATCATGGTTACCGCGAGGACGCGTACATGAAAACGTATATTAAAACGAAACCGGGCCCGGATTTACTATCGTTCGCAATTTATTTATTTATTGACAATTTGTCATTTCAGATTAGCCGCGATTTCCCGCTAGACCCGAGAATCTCTCACCTCGCGTTCCGCTTCTGTACATGCATTTTCGCAACATTGCAAATCCAAGCGTGTAATTTTACATACTTATGCGTGTAAAATCGTGCAGTCACTTTTGACATATTTTGTACGCACGTCACTGCTGTGATTTTATACCCACAAATGTGTAAAAATTACACTACGTATACATTGCAAATTCAATCGTGTAATCTTTACATACTTAAAAATCACACACTTGGATTTGCGATGTATATTGCGATATAATTTTTACACGCTTATGTGTGTAAAATCACAGTAGAAGTACGCGTGCGAAATGCGCACAAAAGTGGCTACACGATTTTGCGGACATAAGTGTGTAAAATTGGATTTGCAACGAAGATTTGCCTCGCCACTTGGATTTGCAACGACCTGCCTCGCTCCCTGCCATAACGAATAATCCTGATTTTTTTCTCCTTTTACACCAAGTTCCCCTGAGAACGACGTTACTCCTCCGTTACGGTTGTTTACAAATCCTCACGTAGGCGGTGTACATGTGCGTGAAACGCGCGTGCGTGCGTATGTGCATGCGTCCATACGCGGTTAGTCAGTTAAATACGCTAAAGCCCGCGGACTTGTTCGTTCGAACACAATCGCGATATATTCATTTCCTTGTCCCCGGATTCGATTGTGGCCACGGTTTTTTCAGGTCCGTCACAATGACAAGGCGTGCGCGCGCGCTCCATGGCGACGGAGATGCTCGACGTGCGCCGGTACGTTGGTGAATTTTCGCCGCACAGGAAAGAGGCATAGGTTATTGATTATCGTGAATGGCTTTATAAATAACTGATCGTGTAGGAGCACCCGCCGGAGACGCGTAAATATCGCTCGGCGCTGAGTCGTTCTTTAAAATCGCTGCCGCTATTGTTTTCGGCGAGGAGAAATCCTGCAGACGGATTTTCGCGGGAGGGATCGATGGATCGCATTGTCGATCGCGCCGGATTCGCGAATCCATCGTTTGTTGTCGCCCTTCGATCGGGAATATCGCTGACTGGCCGGTTCGTACTTTAACGGAAAATAAAGCTCCGAGGCTCCGCGCTAAAGCAGGTGAATTAAATATGCCTATAGAAATTCGTTTTTCCGTGAAACTGCGGTAATCAAATCTTGCTTCGGTTTAGCGACTCGTTAGAAATCTTCGGCTTTTGCATCGGACAAAAAATCCATCTCGCCGCGCGTGCCTGAAGTAATTTCGAAAAATATGCTCTTAATTCTCTCTCTCTCTCTCTCTCTCTGGTTGCTCTTCTTCTTTCTTTCTCTATTGAGCTTTATTAACCCTTTGCACTCCGCTGTCGCCGTAGCGGCGACATGGTTGTTTTGCTGCCTCGGCACTTTAAGAAATTTTAAGTCCTAAAATTTATGTTTTTCTTTTATAATATAAGTTAGAATATGTTTTGTTATAAAATAGCTAAGAAATAAAAATTTTGTTTTATTGAAACGACTCTATTTTTCTTCTACATCATAGGTATGTACTTGGAACTAATAGCCTCTATGCATTACTAGGCTGGAGTGCAAAGGGTTAACGAATTGTAACATGTAATTTAATCTAAACACACGTTACACGTCGTAGAACCACCGCTCTCTTTTTTTCCCCTCCCGCGAGAATTTATGGAATTTTCCAACCGGTTATTAATTCACACGGCCAAAAAGGAGCTTACGTACGCGTTCTAGAAATCCACTTACGCATGAAAGAGGAACTCATTCGCGGCCTGTCGCGCAACGCGAGACAAAATTACGGATTGCGTCCCTCGTACGAAGTAAATTAACGGAGAGGAATTTCACGATGGAAAAAGCCCCTTTTCGTGGGTTTTAGTTGCACCACCGGCGACAGAAGGGGACTAATCGTGATCGATTAGGAATGTTCTCTCAAATTACCGAAGATACTGATGCGCGATATATAGGGCGACAGTAATAGATTGACCGGAAGTGAGTCGTCCACTATACTCGCGCACGGTATCTCTTCTGTACGAATAATCTCTTGCTACTATTACTACTACTACTATTGTCACTACTGCTGCTGCTATGAATACAAATATACGCATGAGTGCGGGGGGGTTAACACCGCTGATAAATGAAAATTACCGTACGTAATGCGATGATGGCTCGTTCGTTGTTAAATCTAAATGTATGCATTAGATGCCGGAGATTAAAGCGACTTCTTGATCAAGATTAAAATTACCTTCGCTTACAGACCTCTCTCTCTCTCTCTCTCTCTCTCTCTTTTTCTTCAGGACGAGAGCCGTCATGTTCTGGAACGAATTATCCGAAAAATTCGCAAGTCCTCCTCTTTTATATCCTTCAGGAGTTGCTTCTGCGACCACATAGAACAAAATAATCTTAAGTCAATGATAGATATTCTCGTATATAAATATGAATATTATTCTTAAAAGATTTTTAGTCTTGAATTATAATATTTTTGCTTATATATGCAAATATCTATTATTGATTTGAGTCGAAATTTTTTTCCCGTGCATTTGAACGGAGCATGTCTAATTTAGAGGCTGCTTCTACTTATTTTTGTAATGCGCTTAGTGGGATATAATCCTAGACCGCGTAAAAAATAATGCATCTCTCTCTCTCTCTCTCTCGCTCTCACGGCTGTATACTTTCCTTATCACCGTCGACGCGGGCATGTCGAAAACGTTTCGTTCTCTTCGTTAGCGTCGGTTGAAGCACCGGCGAAGGGTTAAAAGAAACTCACACGCGGGAGAATTCATACACGAGGCGCGAAGGAGATCAATAAGCGCGCACCGCGCGCTGTCCTCGTACGCGACACGTTACGTAAACTGAAATTAGAAAAAATTACTCTCTCGCGCGGCCTGTCGAGCACAAAAAACAGGGGAAAAAGAGAGAGAGAGAGAGAGAGAGAGTCGTAATGTGCGTGATCAATCGCATCACTCATACGCGAGGAGTCATTTGCGCTTATCCGTCATTATCAGTCGTCGCGAAATGGAAATGTCAAGGACCGCGTGCGAGGTGAGTAACGGGGGGGGGGGGGGGGGGGGGGGNGAGGGCGAAAAGTTCTGTGTTACGTACAGGTGATTCTGTATGGGCGCGGGTCCACCTGTGCCGCACGCATCGTCGATCGGATGAATTTCAGCAGCGACAATTCGCGAACGGGGTCGGTGCAGCGTCACGCCCTAAATTGCCGGTGTCGGTCAGATATACATTTATCTCCGCTCGTAAGTCACCGGCCACTCGATAAATGTCAGCGTATCGTTCGCTCTTTTTTAATTCCACAACGGATATTAACGTAGCGGCGCAACAACGTAATAATAATGTTAATTCGATCGGGGGAAAGCCAACTGTGGAAAATGTGCTCGCGACACACGCGGCAGCGGCAACGACGCGTGCGATATTTGCGGAAAAACAAAAGGGGAGAGCCAATAATCGCGAAATTAATTACGCCGCTGAGCGCGCCGTGCGACTTTTCTTCGCAGTCGACTTGTTCTCGCTTGAATAATTTCGATCTGAGAAGAATGAAATAAACATCTCACGGAAGAGCGTCTCCCGTCGTTGTGGGGAATATCGCGCGCGAGAGAGAGAGAGAGAGAGAGAGAGAGAACGTCGAGGCGTGATATATTCCTGACTGCGGTTGTTGTCGCACACTGTTAACCACGTATCGTCAAAGTTGGAGGTACATAAAGCAAAAGCAGTGGTACATGTCGAGGTACGTTCGTTGAATTTGGAGGTACCACGACATACGTACCACCAAATTTGGAAATGTCGATGTCGAAATGTCCCTGGTACGCAGAGCTTTTATTTCAACGTATATCTTCAACTTGGGCGATACATGATTAACAGTACAGAAGGTCTCTCTGCGAGAGATACGAAACATCGTATGGATATTGAGTAGTGTGAGATAAGCAGACAGGCAGAAAGAGGGAGGGAGGGAGGGAGGGAGAGAGAGAGAGAGACACAGAGACGGTAGTGGTTTAACTCGATTGATTACAATCTCGATGACCGTATTAATGTAACTTTGTGCGTGTAAACAACGTAGCGATGCAGTTTGCGTTTAGTCGAGAGTTAAATTTCCGGTAAATATTGGAAGCTCATGCAATCATCGCACCCTACGTATACACCGAGAGCATTTAACGTCGCTTGATTCCGACTAGATTTTCCGGATGTGACCGTTCACGTCACCGGCCATTATATATCGGCCGATAAAGAGACCGCTGGAAAACGTTTTTATATAATTGAGAGTAATGGAAACCGCCACATCGGACATTCGTGACTCCGCCTCTTTACGTTAGTTATCTGTATATATGTGTGTGTGCGAACACATATGCGTGTTTGTCATTCGAACCTACGGCATTCGAACCCATCGCGTGGTAATGGAGCCCGAATTGCTCTTTCAAAGGGAGACACTTCGCGGTGTCCACCCAGCTTCGTCAGCTGTCGACGATGGATTCCTGATTGTTCCCGATTAATTCGTCCACGCATTTCCACGCTGTTCTATTACCGAACTCGACCGACGTTCGATGCTCTGCGCCTCGCTCTCGCGTAAAAACCCACTCCCCCTTCCCACACGAAAGTAAACGAAAACAAATGTCGCGGGGGAGAAAAGATTCCGCGGGATAAATTCGTCGGTCTAATTGAACGAAGCGATATATTCCCTTCAGACAGGAGACCGATGTGCCTCCTCCTGCCACGAGGCTATCGTTATTTACGGCGAATGTTCAATTAATACGTTTCGAATACAGTTGAAGAGTAATATGGCGGTTAACGCGCGCGTGCGAGTTTCCAGTAGATTACCCATAAATACGTATCGCCGAAAGTTGCACGCAATTTGCCGGAAAATCCGTGAACTCGATGGAAACTATTTAGTTCGCTCCGACATCTGTCGCGCGCACACATGTATACACACACTCGTGGAAATGTCGCGCCCGTGCTTTCTCTCTCTTTCTCTCCCTCGCTCGCTCTCTTGATGGCGTGTCGCACTTCTTTACCGCTGTAAAGGGAAACTTTGTCGGGATTTTGTTGTAATTCCCGCACGCCTGGAGCGGCGATCTAATTAACGCGAATCAGCGTAAAGTCCTGCCACCAACTCACAGTAACTTGTCATTCTTTATAGGTATCCATGAGTCGTGTAATATATTTGTCGCAGAAACTCCTGAGAGAGAGAGAGAGAGAGAGAGAGAGACAAGTACAATTAATATTTCGCGCACGCGTAATTTTAATTTCGGTTAATTACACTGGCACCACAGCGGTTCCGATCGTCAAGGCCCCCGGCGGCGTTGAAACGCACGCTAAATGACCGGTAAATTCAGCCGGGCCGAATCCTGAGCCGCGTGAATGAAGTTAAGCGCGCAATTAGCCGGAAGGGCCACAAGCTCACGTAGAAGCGTCCTCGTAGTTGATCTGCGCGCGACCGTTGCGCGTTTTCACGACACAACCAAATGACGAGGCATTGTGTCCGCGACCGCCGTAGTTTCATCGGGTTACATCGGCAGCATGTAAATGAGAGAAGGGCGAGCAGAGAATCATACGACATGGCATACGAAGGGCCGTAAAAGTGCGGGAGAAATTCGCATAACGCGCCCGACCTTCGCACCTTTATCGCTATAAATGTAGTAAAACCGACGAGAGTTCTGTAACTGGTCTATCAAAACTTGAAACGAGAATCTCTCTTTCTCTCTCTCTCTCTCTCTTTTCTACACTTGCTCTCTCTTGCTCCTTACGCTGATTGTCCTGCTTTTGCGAAACCACCGATTTTGCGGTGCACCTCGAGTTCTCAAGAAGATACTGTAATATCGTTTGTTATACCGATTACGCGCCGACGAGCTACGACTGATTCGCGAGAAACGCCTTCGAAGAAACGTCCCGCGGGGAATACGAGGGGGAGGGGGATGATTGCGCGCTGTTGCGCAAGTCATTCGGCCGGTCGACCGCGGAATTTTGCAATTTCGTCCGTCGTTTCGACCCATTTAAAATCTACTCCCACCCGTCCAGGCGCCGCGTTTGAAACGCCCCATCGTCGGCCCGTTGTTTCACGTATTTACCTGCCGCCGATTCAATTGCACGGCGTTCATCTTACACTTTGTAAAACGTTTTAAGCGACCCGGTTCCGCTGAAGTACTCGCCGCGTCACAACTTCGGACAGCTTCTCCAATAGAAATCCCAGGTATTAAGGTGGTTGCAAAGTTCACGACGAGACATGAAAATCGAAGCAGCGCCGCTATCGACACACGAGGGAATTATTATATGGTAAAAGTCCGGTAATTCAACGACGGTGAATGGTTGGCGGTGGAATTGAAGGTAACTTCGGCTCTAACCGGTTATTCGCGGCCGGCTATTATCTTCCAGCACGGCTTCGCGGTAAAACTTGGCATAACGCGCGAGACAGAGAGAGAGAGAGAGAGAGAATATCCGACGCGCGAGTATGCAAATGAGCGTGTTTGAAATAACGGCCGCAGCGGATGCATAATAGTAATAGTAATAATAATAATAATAATAATATCGGTCGCGTACACCGGCGGGGTCGCTCAAACGCCGTTCTTGCTATTTCACGCGCGATTGCAATTAATGCGCGGAGAAAAAGTTGCACCCCTGGGACGAAATTTGTCGGGTTTCCTCGCCCACGTCGGGGAGAGAAACGGGAGTATATTTGCGCGAGCGCGCGCACGAGCTCGCGGGACACGAAATACCGCGAGATATCGTACACCTCGCTAGGTTAATTCGACCGTGCTCGCGCATGGGATATTTAAATTTATGAAAACTACGAGCGGCTCCGGAGCGGCCGCTCACATCGCTTACTCAATCTTTGTGTAATCACAAGGTAGGAAGAGGGGGGGGGGGGGCGAAGATAGATCAGCGAAATAAGCTTCCTCAGAGTGAACAGCAATTTCCTTCTATGATCGGTACGGGGGAAAGAGAGAGAGAGAGAGAGGGAGAGAAAAAGAGAGAGAGAGAGAGAGGGAGTGGATAGAGCTATCAGTGAAAAACCCGACGAGGGGGAAATGCACGACGGGAGAATGCGGGTTTATGTACGATGCACGATAATATCGTGTCCGACTCCTCATTTTATCATGTAAAACTCGTCTCCCCTAAAAAGAGAGAAATATCCGGTACTACAGTGCGTGCAATGGCGGCTGATCTCCCGCGGGATGCGTCTTGATTTATACGGCCAAGTGGATCTTCCCCGAATTTTCGATTTCCTGCGCGTAAGAAATTAATCCGCGACTGTGGAGCGCGCTGTGACAGCGTTCTTTCATTTTTCCGAACTTTGGAAGCATAACGCGCGGATGTGGTGTCGCGTTTATTCGAAAGTACACCGAGAAAAAGTGTTTGGTACTTCTCGTCATAATTGCACGCAGCAAAATTATTATTGCAATCGGCAAAATTATTTTAAATTATCCTCGCGGGAGAAAAATGCCAGTGATCATAATTTTACATATTTTACGATATTATATTTGCATAATTTTGCAATATTTTTGCTGCATTAATTTTCTCGGTCGGGACAGTAAAAGATACGGCAAAAAAAGACGGGAATAATTTTAAAATTTCACCGGCATTAATCTTTTTTTTTTCATTCATTCGGTCTATTGAAATATGTCATGCTGGGAAGAAAGAACCCATCACTGAAAGCACAAGGCGAGTAAACTCCAGAGGCTCGGGCTTGCCTTCGAACTTTGGAACTGCGAACCACTTTCTAAAGATAGATAATTAGAAAGAACCTTACACTTTCCCCTGCAAGTGGTACATGGCAGATAATGAGACGGTAAGTTATCGGACTGCGATTACTTTATCAAAGTAGCGCGCCGCGAAGCGAATCGATCAGGATTGTGCACGAGTGATAGTACCTTGAACCGTAGAATCGGTCTCGAGGGCTGGGCTGTTCAAAAGTGTTGAAAAAGAAAGTATCCGACATGTGTAAATAGAATAGCGAACGTTTGAGCGTCTGCCGGCGTTGCAACGGTAAATAATAAGACAGCCTCGCTCCTTATGCGTTCAATCCATTTATCTGTTATCCCGCTCTTGTCGGGGAAACCGCGAGGAGCGTGTCTGCGAAACGTGTTACAAATTTCAGTTCGGGTCAATCGTCGCTCCGCGATCTCACGTGCACATTTACGAGCAAATTCGACTGAAGAACGAGTCCTGCGGGAATCGATGCTGTCAGTCGAGCTAGCGAACGGCTCGAGACAGCGCGGAGAGAGAGAGAGAGAGAGACGAAGAGAGAGAGAGAGAGATGCCGCTGGAATAGTAAATAAGATGCGAATTTACGGCGGGAACAATGTGGAACGAATATGTTTTTTCGGGCAGAAGCACACATCCTTTCGCGTTATCATATATCCCGCGGCATCTTTCTTTCTCTCTCTCTCTCTCTCTTTCTCTCTCTTCCTTACTTTTTCTCTTCGTTCTCTCGTTTATTTTTCCTCGTTACATCTCCCTCGTGCTTCTTCATTAATGTTCTCTTACACACTCCATCTCGGTGCAGTTCTCCACGCGTAAGCCTTGCTCGCGCTTGAAAAAGGGGGTCTTCTCAAGTAAAGCGACGTATAATGCTCTTCCCCGAGTCGAGCCGGCACGAGCGAAATTTTAACGGTGATCCCCCGCTCAAGACATGTTCCCGAACTTATCGTTGAAGAGTACCTTGAACGATACGTTTTATCCGTCGCTTAGATACGCGTCGTCCCATGCTTCCTGTCGCCTCTGCTTTCATAAGATTCGACATCTCTTATAAGCGTATTTCTACTTTGTCGAGTTTCAACCTCGAAATTTCATCTCGCGATGGGAGCTTGGTGGTGACAGTGCCATCCCGATGTCGTGCGATTTAAATCTCCTTTTCTCTCTCCCCCTCTCTCTCTCTCTTTTGTTTTCTCGCTCCTTATGCGCGTAGACGTTTGTCCTCTTTTCGGAAAATCGAACGTTCTAAAGTAGAAGTTCGCCGCGAACGGAATAGCACGTAAGGCGACGTGCCGATTTAACTCTTTAGTTCGATAAAGGCGACCATTGACGCTCATAGAAAGAGCCTTCCTTGCGTGTACCGAAAGAGAAGGAGAGAGAGAAAGAGAGAGGGAGCGTATCTACTACAGCCCCGCGAATCGCGATGATTTTCTTTCAGGTAGACGTTAACGTTACAATAACGTCGATAAGTTCGCTTTTGTCTTCACGGAAAAAAAGTGACGTTCTACTTTGTCTAATTATACGGAGCACGTAGAATAACCGTATGCGAAATAGTGCACCGAAAGATTTCTATCAAACAAAGAAACTTTTCGTTTGCCGTAATTATTCCATATCCATTATTATAATTACATTATAATCTATTATTATATAATTATAATACTGATAATTCTTCATTGGAATAATAATTTTTAAACAAGAGTTATTCAAGTTAGTCAAAATTGTCGAATTAGCTTAATATATTGCGCGTGAGGTAGAAACGACGCACGCCCTGCGGAACCACAAAATATCACGTGAGTCGTGTAGATTGTTTTTCTTCTATCTCGCTAAAAATTTTATTACACAGCTAAGCATTTGAATTTACTATTTTATTTTGAATAGAACTTATTAGTGTAAATAATTTATATAATATTCCATTGGCCCTTTCTTTTTGAAAAGCTTTTTGAAAATTTTCATAATTCCCGTGATATTTCATAGTTTCACTTTTCACGCGTAATCTAGCATACGGTAATTCGACGACCTTAAATAGCTGTCATTTAAAAACTATCATTTGAACGAAATTTCGATAAACAAAAAATGACTTCATTTGGCACCAAGAATCTTCCGGCACGCCCCGTATGCAGTCATTTTGAGACAGGGCAATTGCGAATGTTAGCGTAAAGGCTCATTTAGCACGCTAGCGTAATTTTTCAACGCCGCAGCATCTCTCTCTTACCTCTTCTCGATATTTGTCATGCGTTAGTCGCCGTTGTGCGGATTAAAATAAAGAGATAACTTTTTCCTCTCGCGAGCAAGAGAAAGAGAGAGGGAACAAAGTACCGGAAAACGTTTTTTAAATATGTCGCGTGTGCGCGCGCGTTGCAAAGTTAAAAGGCGCAAATATATGACTGTTTTCGCGATGTCCTTTTCTTTTTTTATTGTCGTGTGCGGACGACGCAATTTTCTCTGTTTAATTTATGGTGCTCGAATTCCCCGACGTGACGCTCGTACGCTCGCTTTCCGCGATCTCTTCCGTTTTCTTTCTCGATTTTACAACGGTGAACGCGTTACAGCGCGCAGACGGGGATCCGAAACGGCTTTTACTGTTCGCGAGATCAGCCCGGAACTTTTATCACTTCACGTTTCCGTGAAATTCACAAAATGCACGACCCTCCCGCACCTGAATCGGATCAGTCCCCGCTGCGGCGCTATATTTCCCGCGGCCGCTTTCACGATATAAGTTTGCTATCGCAAAACATCTCTGTCACAAACGCAGGGCATATATATATACGTGTACGGATAGACCTCCGCGCGTACATTCTTGCGGAACTGGGTTAAGTCCCGAAAATTAAATTTTCCCTCGTCCGGACTACGGTAAAAATCCTCTCGCGTCCACGGTGGGAAAAGATTGAGCAAACTTTTCGATGCAGCATTTGCTGCGTATTTACGCGTTCCATTTTATTGCGTTCGCGCGGATATTACAGTAGCCGATGGTTTCCTTCTATTTTCATTTATCACACACACACACACACACACACACACAAACACGCGCGCGCGTATATACGGAGGGCACATGAGAGAAATTGCGATAATACTGGAAAAATCGGTGGCACATAAAATGAAATTCAGGAGCGGTCGCGAATTAAACGTTTGAATATTTCGCGACGTACCTCGACGGTCTCTGTTTATCCCTGAAGCAAAAAAAGATAGCCCCCCCCCCTCTCTCTTTCTCTCCCTGGTAATGGTTATATACGCGCGGCGATTAAATCGTTCCATCGACGGTAAAATTAATTTCGAGGAGTATTTATTCATGCAACGGGTTAAAAAGGTTCAGACCGTAACGATCGCGCCTCTCTCTTCCCCTCTGCTTGCAGGTGGTGTAATACTCCGTGGGAACTGATGACCGACTCGAGCCGCGATCCTTGCTGGAATCAGCCGATCGCTTGTCGATAAGCGTCGGCGGGGGATCAAAATGTGACGAGCCATGTGCCTCTGACGGTCGCGCGACAAAGGAAAAGACTGGACGCGTGGCCCTAGATTGACAGTGTGAGTCCTTTTGTTCCGTTCGGATCGCGTCGTATCGTATTGTATCCTAACCGTAACGAGTCTTCCGCCGGAAGATCGTTACATTAGATAAACGACGCGGAGCACGGAAAAAGAAGAAATTAAGACAACGACTTGGCCGGAGGGGGGAGGGGGATTTAGAATACTTCGCCGGAAACTTTCTTCCGGCTTCTGGCTCACTGCTGGAGCCAATCGAGTCTTAATTTTGTTTGCCTGCAGTCAATCGACGGCGATTTCTTTGTATTACGTATATGTGAGATCGTCGACATCACGTATTATTTGCACACGGCCGAAGACGCGGGGAAACCAGAGGTCCTGTCGTTTTTCGCGGCGATAGACAGGTTCTCTCTCTCTATCGTTTTGCGCCCCGTCAGACTCGGATTGGTCGTGCCGATTTTAATCACGTTGCGATATTTGCGGACAAACTGCGCTCATTATTCAAAGCATACTTCAAATATTGGTGTTGCGAATCAGCGGCTTGACAATGAAGCGACGTATTTAGCGAACTGAAATGTCGGACGACGTAGGCCGACGAGGACGTCGAGTCGCTCCGTTGTTTTTTTTTTCATTCTCTCGTCGCAGATCGGACATCGAAAGATCGCGCGCAATAATGAGACGTCAGCTGAGAAACGAGCTTCCGTTGAAACGATCGGAACTCTCGGAAAATACAGGAATTATTTCCCCGCGCATGGGCGATATAAAAATGGAATTATCTCGGATCGGTCGGTTGAAAAGAAGAGAGGAAAGATATCGGTCTTTCCCGGAAGTATTTCTAAATTTCCCGGGGATTTTTAAATTACAACTTTTTCCCGGGTATCCTCCTCCCGGGGAGAGAATTCTTCCCGGGGAGCACCGGCGACAGAGCGGGGAGGATCTCCGTGACCCGATTCCCCGTTACAGACGGCGATGGTTCCCAAATATTCGACAAGTGCCCTCTCGCGTTTGTGCCAATTGCACACCATTGATCTCCATTGGGAGACAGCGGTGTACAGCGGAGCTCGAGCGCGGTTAACGTACGCTATCGAAATGCTAGCTTCGAGAGTCGAGAGAGCCCCTTTTGCTGATGAAGTCGGCGACGCGTGCTAACACGTCCGTCTGTACTGTAACGTTACTATCCACCCCGCGATTGTTTCACGCCGGATTTGTAAAATCGATTGTCGTCGATGATGATGTCGTTGACTTCCGCGCAAAAGCGAAAAGGTATCGCACGGTTGCGTTTAACGTCGGCAATACGAGAAGGGCGTGTTCCGCATACGACTGTATTATCATTTTATGCTCGTCGTAAAGAAAGCAGAGAGCTACATCAGAAAGCTGAATGCGACAGAAAGTACGCGGCACTTGAAGCCCGTTTCTCTTTTAAATAATAAATTACTCCGGACCGCGGGACAATGATGAGAAAACATTAGGCGTGCAGGGGGAGATAAAGGGACGGACGGAGAGTTTACTTAGTTCGGATAAACGGCGAGCGATCTGCTCGGGTGGATTACCGATACGGTATCGGGGCAACAATGCAGCATCGGGAACGTTATTCGAACCGGACTTTAGAATTGGAATCGATTGCATTTCCCGTTTTAATCAAAACTCGGAAACAACACGGTAGTTGCCGCAGCTGACGTACTTTAATTGGGATATTCCGGTTATAAGCTTAAGCAAACTGAAGTTCTATAACGGAGTGACATCGGATCGACAAGTTCGGGCGAACTTTCTTCTCTTCCTATCGCGACGCTGCGTTACCCTTCGGGTAGAAATTAATCGAGGCGTTCCCTAAATTTATAGTGGCCTTGGATAGGCATGCCCCAAAATTGGCTATGTTCGTCGCATAGACATGGCCCAGAAAAACAAATCCTGAGTGGATGTCTTTAACAAGACCTATGGCTTATAAAGCCTAATCAGGGCTTAATCAGGCCTAGATAAATTTATAAAACATTCTAAATTGTACAAGCGTTACATTAAACCCGAACCCGGAGCGATTGAATGAAACGAGAGACTCGTCGACTCGATCGCGGACGGGATTTACGTGACGCAGAGATGTGCGAATTCGAATCGAATCACTGTTGATTCGAATTCATTTTGGAATCTAAAAGATTCGAATTCGAATAGTTCAGTAATTTCGGATCATGCGTGAGATATAATTGCGTACACACGTATGTATCTATCAGCTTATAAGCTCTGCACACTCCTTGTTTGATATTCATTATAAATTTTCTAGCACAGCGCTTAGCACAGCATTTTCCTTGCGGTTGGCGCGAAGATCAAAATTACGCAGTGATTAATATTTTTACCATTAAAAAAAAAAGGTTTTTAATGTCGCTGAAAGTATTTTATCACATTCAGATTAGCGTGTAATGTAAATCCCGGAGAATCTGATTCGATGCGTATACGAAATGAAGAGATTTGATTCAATTCGACGTGAAAATTAAATTCGATTCGACCACGCAGCTGCTTAATTCGCACATCTGTAAAGTGACGGAAAAATCGGCACGAAGCCGAAGAGAGGCGCGCGCGCGTTCCGAATAATTATTTCCCGTCGGGATTCGCGTGCGAAAATGCATTTCGACATGAAACAATGTGAGCAATCGATTCAAAAATGTGGCGGAAACGTATAATCGTGGCTCGAGGACGCAAGATTCGCGGTCGGAACGCGCCCGCTCTTGACGTCCGGATTCGTGCGCGGGCAGCGCGTAAGGCCGCCGGGACGCCGTCACGTGAACGCTATATAACATCACGACCGCGACACGTAGAAGAGAATTTATTGATTCGCGCGAAATTTATCTCACGTGACGTGATACCGACGAAAAATATACAAGCAGTCGCCGGCTCACGCCTCGCGGAATGCCGTGCGGAAAGAACGGAGCGATTTATGCGGCCGTCCGACATACACGAACCACCCCTTCAACTCATCCTGAAAATTTCCCCATCAAACTCGGTTGTTCGTCCTGGATGCGCCATTTTTTACGAGAATTTCGCTATTTTTCAGGCGATCATTGTACACGTTAGGCTTGCTGCAATTCGCTTAGAGGCGCGAACCCCTCGATGGGGTGGGACGATGAAGTTTATAATGAAATTATCGGGAGGCGCGCGCGCACAGTGTGTGTCGGCTCGACGAAGTAACTTCGTTCCTTCCGCTCTGTTTTTCCCCCGTTTTTGCGAAGATGTTTTTCGACGATTCCACGGACCGAATCTCATCGGCACGCGCGTGCGGAGACCGAAATATTCCCAACGGTTGTTCGTGTTAAGGGAGTCGTCGTGTTTTACCGCGTATTTTTTAGTACTATGCTCGTCAAAGAAAGAAAAGAGAAAGTTAACGAATTATATAACTTTTTTCGTTTTTCAAATAAAGTCAACCGTCGTCGTTTACATTAACGTGTATATTATAACTCTTCGAAAGATTTTTTAATTCTGTGTAGCCAGTGGCAAGTATAGTACTAAAAAAAATTTGCAATAAAACAGGACGAGTCGAGGATCCCCTTAAGGTCGTTCCACATTAGTCGCAGGTCGATTACAAATGTATGCAACGCTTACGACAGCTAATCAGAAGCATCAATGATGCTATTGATGCTTTTGACTGGCTGCCGTGACAAGCGTTGCGTACGCTTACAATCGACTTGCGACTAATGTAGAACGAATCTTTAAGCGATGTAAGATCCACGATCGATAATACTAAAACGACATCTGTCGATTGTGTCGACCGTTTCTAGTAATTGCTCGCGGTGGGAATACGATAGAGACGAAAATAAAAACGGACAACTGGCATGGTTCGAGAAGAGTCAGGCGTGAGATATATTATTGAAGCTGAGTTACCTCTAATCTAATTTAAACTCTAATCTAATCTAATCTAAAGGTATCTTGAAGAAAAATTGAAAATTCCGGGAAGTAGCCGCTCACGAAGGGATCTAAAGAAATTGAAAATTGCAGAAGGAATTTCGAGGGACTGTAGATTCCTATAAACTCTCCATCGTAATTTAAAGTACCGATAAAAGCGTTAAATACTACTATTTCACGAAACATTCCTTTCTTTTATTATTGATCGATACATCAAGGACAAAGCGATCGTTTGAAATCAAAACGGTTACTCGGGTTCCGGAAAAATCTTACAGCGGTGCGTTAAGCCTTAAGCCGTAAGAAATTGACTGATCGCAATCGATTATTCTTCTCACATTCAGCCACGAGATTGGTCAATTTCTTACAGCTTATAAAGCTTACCGTACTTATTGTAGACCGAAAGGAAAGTCGCGCAGCGGGAGCTCGCCGCGCGCATCCGCCGGAGACTCGGCGGCCTCCCAGTCGCGTGATGATTAATAAGTTTCGCGCGTTAACCATTACGAAGTTTCAATGTTACGTGGGCGATTTCTTGGAAGGTAAGGCGCGACGTTGCGTGCGGGAAGGATTCGTGTGTACGATGTGTATGTGTGTGTTCGAGCGCGAACAACGCCTGACTGCGCGCCGCCGTCTCTCGTGTTAATCCACCACGTTTGTTATTCGCTGCGTTTATTAATAACTGTGCGCCCGAATTTAGGTAATTAGTCGTGCCTCTGCACGATAAATGGAGCGCGATAATATCTATCTGGAGGCGACCGACGGTCTCTCTCTCTCTCTCTCTCTCTTAATTGTGGGCAAGTTGTTGTTATGGGCAAACTACTGCATTATGTTCACCTTATAAATTATTCACTACTAATTATTGCATGGTATCTTTAATTCTTTTTCATTATTAGAGAACTCATTATGCAGTGTCGCTACATTTTTATAACTAACGTTCTAAATGATAAATATTTCATAATTGCAAATCTAGAATCGATTGAACAACACTGACGAATGTAGTGTAAAACGTAAATGGGGACCATTTTCTTCTCTATTGTTTCTCTTTTTTTTTTTTGCATTTAGTTGGGCTTGAAGGAATTTTTCCCAGAACGTGGAACAAATAAATCTATTTATCTGTCTCCCTTGCTCCCCTGTTTGCCGGAGAATAGGAGATCCTCGGGCGAAATGGAGAACGTTCCTTTGCTGAATCGAAATAAGCTTGCCAAGTCGAATTCGCACGACAACGACGACGACGATAACGTCACGTTGGTTGTATCACGAAAGTTCCCCGCGATCGCTTTAATCAAACGCGACTCGATAGCGGCACGCCGCGGCTGCTTCGGCGGTAACCCGCACACGACGACGCTTATCCGGCTGATATCCCGAGATTGCGGTGCAGCAATTCTCTTCTCGCAGTTTACCCGGCGACATTAACATGCCACTGCGATGAATTTTTCCGTATTTCACGCCTCGCGCGATCCGCCAGACGAGAGAGACGAGGGCTCTTGCTCTTCGTTATCGCGGCCCTTTTCGGAATTAAGTGAATCAACATTTGCCTTGTAAGCGAGCACGTGTAATAATGAAGTTGACAGTTCCTCCTCTCGCGCTTTAAATTAGCCGGTGCGGGAAGACGAAGAAAAGCAAAGAGAGAGTGAAGATGGTGAGGGAGAACACGGGACAAGACAGGGATGATTAAGTACCCGACGATTTTCGACACGACGAGCGGTTAATAGAATAGAAAAACTGCTTGGGGGGTGCGATGTTTTCCCAGATTTCCACCGATAATTGCGTAAGAGTGAGCGATCTGAAAGCGAGATTACGCTTTCGATCCGCTTCACATCGCAATTGTCGCCGTCCCCCGTCCGTGAAACACTCGACTTTTCTAAGACCACGCTTCCGCCGAGAGAGAGAGAGAGAGAGAGAGAGGCAAGGCTGGATCTTTCTTTAACTGCGCGATATCGGAAAAAGGCGTTCCAACAGCCCGGAAAGCACGAGTCCGGGAAAATGCGGAATCGCACACTTTACTCGTTATCGCTCGATGCTGTGTGTCGCTTGACCATTTCCTCGCTCCACCACGGAGCTATACGGTGCATATCGTTAGAGACTCTCCTTCATCGGCGACGTTTTCAGCGCTCGGAGCGTGACAAAATCGCGAGTGCGCGCGTGCCGAGTTGTCGCGTACACGAGAATGGAAAAATTTCCCGTTCGCTCGCGGAAAACTCACTCTCGTGCAGAAAATAACACTGCCTACGTGCAGCCGAATATGTGTGCCGCAATTTGCGACACACGGTAATTTATAATACGCCGCCACCATCATCATCGTCGTCGTCGTCGTTGTCATGGAGGAAGAGAAATCGCGTAGCCGCGCGAAGTAACTTGATATCGCGATGCTCATCAGCGACATTAATAATTTCTATCTATTATCCTCCGAGCAGCCCGTTACAACGTCTAGTTCCCATGAATCATTTCGATGATCGTTTAACGCCGCGCTGCGGCATTTATTATCCGAGCGGGTGGAGCGGTGGTGAATTGTCACCGTCAGCGAGTCTTCAAGCGAGCCTTTATAAATTGCAATCGGGAAAAATTGTTCATTAAACGGCGACGTTAAGATAACGCGGGTGAATGGCGGTTTTCCCATATAGCGACGCATAAAACAAAGAGATGTTACACGAACAGATGCTGAAGCGTATCGGTCGATTCGTATCTCACCCCAGTGAACATCAAGTAACAGTAACATTACGATAAAGTTATAACAAGCGTGGAAGCGGCTTAACTGTCACAAATCGTAAGGAAAGTGAGTTTCATTCTTGAAACTTTCCATTTTCTTCGAATCTCTTATTTTGTCTTTAAAGAAACTAGTGTTGTTAAACATAATTTTTTATGATCAAAAGGATTTTTTTTTAAGATTCAAATCGAGTAAGAAAAGGATGAGAAAAGTGAGTCTTTTTCTTAAAACCGAGGAAAATGAGGAAAGCGAGGAAAATGTTTCTAAACGAGTGAGGCAAAGTGAGAACTATAAACCACTCCCACGCTTGTTATAATTTCCCATTCAACAATGTAACTGTTATACGGAGCACGTTGTATTGTACATTTATTGAGTGAAAATCATAACATTGATGCAATATTACTGTTACTTGAAGTTTATATCCGAGCACCTGAGGAGAAATGTGTTTATCCTTTATTTATGCAGAACCTCTCTCTCTCTTCCTCTTAATTTTGTTAGTAGGGGATGTGTTTTGCAATAAAGCAGGCAAATGCAATTCTCTATATAACAGCGAGGATGATCATTGGTGAAGAGGCGAACGAGGCGGCGAGACGTCTCTCACGGAAATGTGACGTCGTCGCGAAACATTTCGGGGTCCTGGTGACCCGATCGATCAGTCCTCAGGAAATTACTTGTGGATTCGCGTTCGCGAGTGGCTCACTTACGGAGAAATTGCGGACTCCTTGAAACTTTTAAATCGCCTTCACGTGCGCGCACGCATACACACACACACACACGCGTGTCTCTTTAGGTGGCGCAATACAGTCTGGTTGAACCTAACTTTTTCCTCATCAGGAAGTAAGGGGCACGACGACGCCAAGTTCGGTTGAAATAAGCGAATTGAATCGGCGAGTACATTTCCGCGGAGAAACGGAGCTCGCATTAATATTCGTTCCAGACGACGTTCCACCGCGCTTGTCGTTCACGAATCGTGTCCCCCCTTCCCCCGAAACGCGCGATGAGGGCGACCGCGAAATGTCGTGCGGGACTCGTTGTCGAGCTCGCTCTCGAACGTTCTTTTGAAAGGAACGTCGCTCGTGAGTCGCACAAACGTTTCCCTGTGTTTCCTCGCACACTCATCGGATCGGTTCTCGCGTGTTTAAAAAAAAAGAAAAGAAAAAAAGAACCGAGAGACCGAAACTACCTCGATATCAGAGGGTCGAATGGCGGATTATCATAGATGGCGGATACACCGGTTAGAAGAGAAAGGAACGTGGCAAGAGCCGACTCACCGTTGATTGACGATGGCGAGGTTGCGCGCGATGATAAACGACTTGGCTTTGCAGAGGACAGTCCGGACGACATGAACTCGAGCGGCGAGTCCAGCGGTACTATGTCGGAGGACTACGAGGTGGGCGGCTGCGGTGTCCCGGAAGAGGAGACCGGCTCGAACCTGCCGACGTGGGAGGCGGCGGCGGCCTTGTTGACCTTGGGCTTCCTCGTGCTGGCGACGGTGTTCGGCAACGCGCTGGTGATCCTGAGCGTCTTCACGTACCGGCCGCTCCGCATCGTGCAGAACTTCTTCATCGTCTCGCTGGCGGTGGCGGACCTCGCGGTGGCGCTCCTCGTGATGCCGTTCAACGTAGCCTACCTCCTGCTGGGCAAATGGATCTTCGGCATCCACCTGTGCAAGCTCTGGCTTACGTGCGACGTGCTCTGCTGCACCGCCAGCATCCTGAATCTGTGCGCGATCGCGCTGGACCGCTATTGGGCGATCACCGATCCCATCAACTACGCGCAGAAGCGCACCCTGAAGCGCGTGCTGGCGACGATCGCCGGCGTGTGGATCCTCTCGGGCGCGATCAGCTCGCCGCCGTTGGCCGGATGGAACGACTGGCCGGAGGAACTGGAGCCGGGCACGCCGTGCCAGCTCACCAGGCGCCAGGGATACGTCATCTATTCGTCCCTGGGTTCGTTCTTCATACCGCTGCTGCTGATGAGCCTGGTCTACCTGGAGATCTTCCTGGCGACCCGTAGGAGACTGCGCGAGCGGGCGCGGCAGAGCAGACTCGGGCCGGTGCAGTCGACCAGGCATCGCGAGACCGACGACGCCGAGGAGTCCGTGAGCTCGGAGACGAATCACAACGAGCGCTCGACGCCGCGTCTGCAGGCGAAGCCGTCGCTGATCGACGACGAGCCGACCGAGGTGACGATAGGCGGCAACACCGGGGTCACCGCCGCCAGACGTGGCGGTAACGCCGGCGTCGCCGCCGCCACCTCGACCGTCTACCAGTTCATCGAGGAGCGGCAGAGGATCTCGCTGTCCAAAGAGAGGCGGGCCGCGAGGACCCTCGGCGTCATCATGGGCGTATTCGTCGTCTGCTGGCTGCCGTTCTTCCTCATGTACGTCATCGTGCCGTTCTGCCCGGCGTGCTGTCCGTCGGACCGGATGGTCTACTTCATCACGTGGCTCGGTTACGTCAACAGCGCTCTCAATCCCCTCATCTACACGATCTTCAACCTCGACTACAGAAGGGCGTTCAGGCGGCTGCTGCGGATCCGCTGAGGGTCCACGGAGAGGGAGACAGAGCGACTACCGTTTCTCGGAGCTGCTCTTCCTCAACGCGAGGCTCCTCCGGCGCGGCTCGAGCGTAAGTGGTCGTTTCGACGTCGCGTCCTTCTCCTCGCCGAGCAGCGGGAGCGACAGCGGAAACAGCAGCAGCAATAGCGGCAGCGACGGAGTCGATCGCGATCGGCTCTTTCTCCGCCCGGCTGGCACCGCCGCCCCCGTCGTATCTTCTATCCTACTCGCGGGATCTCCCGGCGGGGGGAGGTTGTTAAATAAGTTCTTCGTCCAGGGAAAAGCGCGTCGCGCTCGTCTTCGCTCGGCGCCCAATGTGTCGCGCAATTAACGGCAATTCCGGCGCTTCCCCTCGCTTCCTCCGATCGTTCTCGCTCGTTCTTTCCCGCGGCTCTCGTTGCCGTCCCTCAACGGCGGAGTCCTTAATGCGGACGTGGCACGAAGACGACGGGTTACGGCGAGCCGAACGACGGCGGGAAACGGAGCGAAGGAGTGGCGGCGAGTAACTTCGGATCTCGTAAATTGGCGAAATCTATTATCGTCTCAACGGCGAGAGTCACTGCCGCCGATCTCGCGAGACACCGCTCTTTCTTTCTCTCTCTCTCTCTCTCTTTCGTCCGGTCCGCCGCGTCAATAATTTATTTTCGACTGCGCGTTTTAATTAAGATATCGCGAAGCCGCTTGAGGAGCGCGAGTAATTACATTTGTCCGACGGGCAACAACGCGCTCGTAATTTCTTTCATCGGAGAAAAAGTAGAGTAATAACGCGCCGTTGCCGCGTTACGAGCGCACGATTCTATGGGCAAGTGTGCGCGCGTACTCGATTGAGACAAGATAAATCTCCGGGTTTTGACGGAAGTAACAACAGAGGAGAATTCCGGATCCTCGTCCGCACGCCGGGAAATTTTTTTCCGAATTAACAGGATCGCGACCCGCGCAAGGGGAGACGGTAAAAAAGGAGTGCGCGAATTTGGAATCACGCGATTCCCCGCGAAACCAGTTTCCTCTCTGCGCACAGAAGGTCACGCGGTGGCTCCTATTGTCGGCTGTCTTCGACCGTTGATTAGCTCATTGTCGGTAGAACCGAAGAACGGAAACTGTTTTTCTCCACACTTTTCCGTTCCTTCTTCTGACATCGGCACGTCGCACGATGGAAATCTCGACAATCTCCTCTCGGTTGATATAACGAATCGCCATGACTTGAACGTGAGAAGAATGAGACATGCGCTTATCGCCGGAATTTTCGCGAAAATTTATTAAGGATCCCGGGAAGATGCCCGCGAAAGTGGATGCGGTCTCATCCGAGAGAGAGAGAGAGAGATGCACGAAGCGTGCCAAGCGCGCGCGATCAAGATTGGCAGCCGGAGTTGGCGCTAATCCGCCCTTTCCCCTGAAAAGCTTTAAAGGGCGTAAGTTGAAGGGGAAACTTTCCGGAGGAGTGATAAAGGAAATTGTGCTTTCCCGCGTTGGAAGCGGCGACTACCATCTTCCGACCGAATACTACTGCGCGAGGCTGCATCAGCTCCGCGTCAATCAAATTTCTCTCTTTCTCTCCTCTGCCTATGGTTCCTCCGAGATTAATCTCGCGGAAAGTGATTAACGATCGAATTTAGCGACTCGAGAGCCTGTAAATAGGATTTATCGCGATCAGCGTGAGTGATCCGCGCGTACCCGCGTACAACGCTCGCGGGTCGTGGTGGAAATCAAATTCGTCTTTGGCGCGGAAATACTCTCTTTCTCCCTCTCTCTTTTTTCCGTCTCTCGTGAAACGTTTTCATCAAAATCTTATTTTTATATATAATCCAGAAGATATTAAGAATATAAATTAAAAATAGCAAGCTAATCTCAAGAAACGCGTGTAAAAAGTGTTAATTTTAATTGAAATTTCTTAGCTCTCGAATGATCTATCTCTTCCTAGTTGCGGGAACAGTTGGATAATATTTTAATCTGTATACGTAAGTGCAAGTTTCATCGAATTCTTATCAAACTCATATTTCGCCTCGTAGCTTCTTCAATCCGCGGAACACAGTTTTCATCCCTCGCGCGCGACATTCGACACTTCGTCGTGAACTTGCCGCTTTCGAATGGGGTGCACGGCTCGCCAAGGAAACACAAACAAAGAGAGAGAGAGAGAGAGAGAGAGTTGGGGATCTTTGTGAGAGCCGACACGTGCGATTTGAAAGACCGGGGTCAACCGGCGAACGAATGCGTCGGGCGAACGCGGGGACGTGCTTTTCTCACCAACGACAACGGAGAAATAATCGTGCGTACACGTTTAGTCATAGGTGAAAACCCGTACAGTAGAAACGTATCTGCCGATCGTATCAGTCGATCTCGCAAGTATTACGGTTGTGAATAATTACTGATCCAGAGAGAATCTCGCGGAGCGTGCAGCGTCGCTAAGGAAGCGGCGTGGTTCGCCACCGTCGAAGCGGTGCGTCGCCATCAGGCGGCGCGATGTTTATAAATAATTTATAAATAACGCCGATTCGCGAGACCCGCTGTGGTGATGTCGCGCGCCCGGTAGCGACCGCGCATTGTATAAAGTCACACACTTTAAATCGCCTCCCGATGTATTCACGTTGACACGCGATTATACACTGTCACACGCATACACATGCATATGTACAAACACGGTGGCACACCTCTGCACAACGTCCCGACGCTATGTACTTTAACGACGAGTCCTTCGGTTTATATTCGCGCTTTTTCCAAGTCGCTTTTTTCCCCACGTCCGGCCCAGTTAGATTGTTCGTTCGGCGTCGGGACTTCTTAAATATTCGACGCGCAAAGTGTATCTCGGCGGCCGCATCTCGCGCGCTTCGTCGTTCTCCTCGCGACGGAGAAGCGCGCGAAATTAACGGAATCAGATTTTTCAGTTTGTTCGCATTTACATCCTCGTGGTTTGGGACTTTCGTGATACCGGTGTTTCTTGCAGCGACCTCAAGAGAGAAACAGACTGTATGTGTGTGTGTGTGTTTGCAGGCGTTTGTATGAAACTACCTTCCGAAGTGATATTCCCCCCGGATCGAAAGTGCTTCTCGATTGTCTTCGTCGGAACTTCTCCTCTCTGGCCATTAAGAGCAGCTTTTCGAGAGTGAATCTCACGAGTGGACACTTATTCTCGGTGTTACTACGCTCAATGGAAATACGTATCGATGGCGCCGAGACATTATGTAGACGTGTTACACGCACACATGCATTCACACACACACATATTTACTTATACGCTAACGTGACACAGATATACATACACAAATATACATACACATGTATACATACGCGAAATACTCTTTATATGACCAGAATACAATTTAAAGTATCTTTAACGATAAACAAATAAATAAATAAATAAAAGAGGGAACAGGCGGCGGGAAGCCGCCATCTCCTCGAGTGCCGCGCCAAACGATGGATTAAGGTGAACCGGTAGGATTATAATAAAATGAAAGAGGCAAGAAATAGATCGCGGACGGACGTACGCGACCCCGGTGTAGCCTCGACCTCGTCACCAGGGCACTCTATAATAAGGTTGTGATAAGGTTGTGAGAAACACGTTCGTAGCCGTGCTACGGACGACATAAGATTTTTAATTACTAGAATAGGGAACATTTCTTTACTCGAGACACTAACTCTATACGATGCAGCGTTGCCTCCTACCCAAGGGAGAAGGAAGGAACGAGAGAGCCAACACCAACCCACCATCACGAAACCTGATCACGCTTTTTAGACGAGTATCGAACCTCCTTTTTCCTTTCCTTCTCATTGTTCTACTTTTTCAAGAACGTCCTGTAAAACGCTACAAGCAGTTCCGAACTTGCACGGCTGATAGTGTCGGATTACATCTTCGCCTGAGCCGTCGTGTAAATCCCATTTACATAAAAACGTAACTTCTTCGTCTCCACCACCACCTCGGAGGTGCCATCCGGTGCCGCTCGGCTTCCGCCGGGCCGCCCCGTTTTTATCATTCATTCGGAACTTAAGCGACAGCTCGCGAGAATTCGCTAAACGTACGAATCTACCGTTATTATCATGGAAATTCAATCTATATATCCCTCTCGCTCTCTCTTCCTCCCTCTTTGGTGTCCTTTTACGAGCGCCGTACGTGTGTACACATGCAAGGCGTGGAGGAACTTTGATCAACGTGGGCGATTCAACTTTATCGGTGCTCCCGTCGCGAACGTCGTATTCGCGGCGGTATTTCGACGGAACGTTAATCTCGGTCGCGACGTGTCCCCTTTCTTTCTGATATGAAGCGCAGCTTATCTCCTTATTTCGCCGCGCTCCGGAATTTCGCACTTCGTGTTACTTTCGCGGGGATATTAATAAGTGCCAAAATAACGTTGTACTTATATCGCGCTTCGGGCGAACACTCGGAACGGCTTGCCTCGAATATTATTTCCCTCTTCTCCATTGGTATCGCTTATCGTTATTATCGCATCATCGTCCCTCTCCTCTCGCTCGTTACCCCCGTTGTTGCGCAAAAAACAAGGCGTTGGACCTTTCGTGCGTCGATATCCTTGGGTAGGAATTTCATATGCGTAGTTTATGACATTATATTATATATATATATATTGTATATTATATATCGCATTAACATTAAATATTACGTACGTATCGGCGATTCGATTCTCGACGAGCGTCTGGCGAATCGGCGCGCGGCTCGTCGTCGACGCAGTCGCGCAGCACCTCGACTCCGTCCGTCCCGGGACTCGAGTCGAGCGATCTCTTCTCTTCAATAATGATAAAGACGAGAGTTTGGAAGAAAAAAAAAGAAAAAAAATGGAAAAGAATATATAATTGTCAACGATGTTCCCGACGCAACACATTTTGACGCACGCCGCGCAACGATTCGCGACGATTTGGAGAGTCTCGCACGTTGTGATCGAGCCTGGTCGCTCGATGTGAAGAATACAACCCGCAAGAGGATACGTATGATAAATTAAAAAAGATATATATATATATAAATATATATATACACACACACCTAGTTGGTAAAACTGATACTCCGTTGGTTGTGATTTACAAGTATAGCAATACAGATATACATATACTCATTTCTGCGCGCGATAATGCATCGCCGGCGGAGCTTTCCTCCCTCCCTCTTCCCCACCCAACCTCCAACCCCGAGTTCAGAGTTACTTCTTTCAATGCGAACTTCTTCCGTATCTGTAAATCAAGAGATAGTTCTTCGAGGAGAGAGACTCATGGAGGAGAGAATTCTTCTTCTCGGTCTCTCGTCCGACGGATTTCCGCGCGAACGAATACGAGCGGAATGCGTAAAAAGCCGAGGAGTCATCTGAATGACAATTTATCTCGCATCAATAGTGAACTTTTAATATCGCCGGTATACACCCGAGATATCGTGTCAAGGTCCTCCGAGTCGCATTATCCCTCCGCGCTGCGTATATCCTGCGTGCGGAAAAATGTGGGTGTGCTTTATAAGACGCGCGCGTATGTGCGTTCGCAAAAGAGAATCATGTTTTATCGCGGAGCGCGAAGCTCTGAGGGTGAACGAAATATTTTCAAATTCAAGCGAAAATAGGAAAGAGATATCGGTTACGATATAGCCTAGGATTGTGCGGATATCGGCAGAAAGGGGGGAGGGGGGGGGGGGGAAGACAAATAAACNACGCGCGTTCGACATCACAAACGGTGCATTCGTCGTTTCAATATTGGACCGCGCTTAATGAAATTTTATGTCAATAGAATCGCCGCAATCGCCGGTCCGGCCGTTATCGTTTTCATAAGTAGCTGATTCAACAATGTGCGTACACGGATTCTACATCCGCCGGATGTATCCGCGAAACCGGACATTCTCAGGCAACATTTTCCACGCGAGAAAATGAAAGACTGCAGCTGTTGTAAACGACAGAGAGAGAGAGAGAGAGAGAGAATACTGTGTGTAATTGAAATAAGATATTAAATTCGCGTCATGCCTCGGTAAAATGTGCGAGTACCTAAAACTCTTTCTATCTATCTAGTTTCTACGCGGCTAACGTAGCTAACGTAGCTAACTCTCTCTCTCTCTCTCTCTCCCTCTCTCTCTCTCGCGCACGCGCGCGCTACGAGTACGAATATAAAATTTTGAATCTTTCCAGAATCATGTTTGCGAAAAACTCTCTTTCATTTTTTCTATGTTACAGCACTTACTCCTCAGATTTGTATGCGCGTTTCGCATGTATTCGTCGTTCCGGCTACGAGTACTTCCGTGTAAAACGGGCGCAATATTTATTTTATCCGTGTCGCGATCTTTCGTTTACAAAAAGGAAATAAACAGACACGGAAGATGTCGCGTGTGTATATATTTGGAATGTGTGTGTATATGTGTGCATGTGTCGCGTGAAGCACAGAGGAAATTTTGCGATGTAACATTCTCGCGTCTGGGAAAAATTTCGAAAGAAGTTATCTCGCGCACGGAAATCCGGGAGGAGATCTCCGCTCGCGCCTTCGGCAGCGCAGACCGGACGAGCATTCATGTGAGAGCCTGCCGCTTGAATGTGTGTGTATAAAATCAGTTAATGAATACAAGACGGACATTTTGATGTGTACGTGTATGCGAAGTAGGTGGTGAACCTGCGTATGTGCGTGTGTGTACGTTGCGATATGAAATGAGTGAGTCGAATCGATGGACGATTATGTATTCACTGCGATGAGTGTTATAACAAGAATTAACTTCGACCGACGAAAACCGCAACAGACGCACGAAATACTGAATTCTCTGCGCTGGAACTCAATATAGTCGCTCTCAGATAAAATTTAGTAAAAAATTTCGTGCTAAAACGGTTTACTGAAATTTTCTTTTATTTTAACAAGATTCAATATGTTAAAAAGTAATACGTTAACGAGGCGAATATGCTGATTAAACATTATATTTCTGTACTTTTTAACATATTCCCCATGTTAAGGTAATGCAAAAATTTCAGTGGGCCGTTTGCAACACCAAATTTTTTACTGTGCGCGCACGTAACAGCGAGTTACGGGTGGTCGATCCCGGTCGATTATGAATCAGTCATATGTGGAAAATTTCCAGCCGTACGCGGGAAAGTTCTGTGCGCAATCGATCCGATAATCATGTTCTGTTTGTTTTCTTGAAATTATAATCTTCGTTACGCAATCTTTGCTATCTGTACACATCAATCGCACAACACACATGCGTTTAATTTCGTTATTTACATCGAAAGGAGATACCGTGCGCGATCCACCGGGAGATAATGTACGGTAACTAATGATAACAAAACGATGGAACAAAAAGATGTTGCATAATATTGCCGATTTCACGCAATAATCATTGTGAGATTTATCCGGGATTTTGTGCGCCTGCCTGTGTGCGATCGGATAGGGGGAGAGAAATAAAAAAAAAATATATATATATATACACACATGAGAGAGTACATCTGGTGTAATTTATTGTTAATTTGCGAATTCCCAGTTTGTTTTCGACTGGCTTGTCCAGTGTCACATTTTATTTATTTCACCTCAACGAGTCGTAAACAACCGTAGAGGTATGCGAGAAATAAAGCGCGATTCCGTCGTGGAATTTAATTCATATTTGCGTATAATGCGGATCTAAAGGCTGACAATTCGGTGACATTCGCGTCTTTCTTTTCTGTTCTCCCCCCCCCCCCCCCCC
>NW_014556488.1:1200197-1245852 GCF_001313825.1 Dinoponera quadriceps
AATGCGAAGTGCATTTTGCGTGATGCATTGCACGCGACGCTAAAAACGCGAGTAAATCGTCGTCTGCGCCGTGTCTCGCAGTTGCACCGTTACAAGTGTTTCGTGCATTGTTCGTGTTGCGCGTGTACGTATGTATGTATAGAGTAATTCCCCTAAACCACATACTAAAATAACAACACCGTCGGGACGTAATAGACCGTGTTTTTTTTTTTTTTCACGAGGAAGAGCGTTGTCGTATCCGGAAAAATGTAATTTCGTTCGCCATGCAACTCAAGTACAAAAGCGGTTTTGCGGCGAAGAGAACGAGATCTCTTGACACGACGAGCAGATCTTTTCGCGGATGCAAACAGCGTCAACAATTTGCGTTCGCAGGTGTCTGTGACATGATTACACCCGATTCGAAATTCGAGCCTTATGTTGAACCTTTAATATCACAACGCAATAGCTAAGACGACAAAATTGCAGGTTCAAATGTAACGATGTAACATCCATTTTAACCAAGATGATGTCTTAACTTTCCGTTGTTTTCGCTGTTTTTAAACTCGGGTATTGGAATAAAAGATTTTAGATTAAATTTCGAAGGAAGACCAAGAGACTCCATTTCGACTCTCACGGCGATGACATACGGTCGTTTAAAGTGACGTTTCTCCGCGGAAGACTCTTCTCATCGAGCCCGATCATTTCTGTGAGGACCGTTCCTCCCCGTCACGGGACGTCGATATCTTCAACTGGCCGGAAAAGAAATTGCTCGATAGAGGCACGGTATAGCGGCGGATACATATACCGTATATCTATATATACCATAATCGTAAATTCTGGTAAGGCGTAACCGGGTGAACGCGTATGAATTGCGATGTTTCGCTCGGCGTGAAATATTCAAGAGCCACAAACATCGCGGGCACGTGCGAAGTGCACGGTAAAGTCAACTTCTTGCCCTCTCTTTCTTCTTGCGCGCGTTTCACGCCTCGGCACTTGCGGACGATACAATGATACACGCGAGAACGCGCGTAACGTTCGCGCCCGCATAATTCGACGATCCAACTTGTTTCATCGACGTGCGATTCCCGCGCAACGTTCACGTCTTCTACTGCGTGCACACTTGCAGCTATTTCCATATGCATTTCTGTATGCATGCGCTTATCATCCCGCTAATAATTTCAGCGGCTGAAGTAAGCGAAGCGATGTGCGTCGCGTGCCTGACGACGGGCGTCGTCGCTCTCCTGCGTCAGCTTACGTAAGAATCCGCGAAGAATTTTGCAATTAAATAAGGCATGCCTCGCGCACGCTTCGCAAAGTCGACGATGCACACGCGCACACACACACACACGCACGTGTACACGGAACATGCTTAGGGAGCATTAATGTCTCGTAAAACGTGCATTTCCAGGCTCCGCGGACACGCGAGCCTAGCATGCGAATCGATGTTAACCCGGGCATTTTCTACGTCGGACCCTCGACTGTTTCTTCGAGCGGCGTCGAAACGATATCCTAGCGAACATCGTCGATGAGGAGAGGAGGCTTCCTCGAGTACTCTCCTCGGAGTTGCTCGATCATACGCGCGCCCCTTCTGTTTCCAACGTTCGTCGTACTGCGTTCGTCGTACTGCGTACGTGTGGTCCGCGGCAGAAAAATCGCGACATTTTTGCCTCACTGACCTTTGAAAGGCATTCGCGAAATATGCAAGAGAAAAATTTATCTTCCACACAGAGGAAAGGATCTCTATAAATTTAATAACATTTTTTTAATTCAAACAGATTTGCCTTTTGAAATGGAGCAAACAAACGAATGTTGGATTTGACAATAAAAAAACAGAACTGTTTAGTTTTTCAAACAATGTAAATATCTTTATACGCCAAATAATATATTTCTTTTGTATTTTCATGCAAACACATATTGCACTGGTTGTCTGAGGCAATAAATTATTTGAAAGGAGCAATACTATGTTAGAAAAATGTTAAAGAATTTCTTTATTTCAGTAGAATAATATTTAATATATAATGAAACAAATTTTTCTTTATTGAAAATTCGATATTATTTTTTCTAAATAATATTGTTGTTTTCCGTTAAACAACATGTTTTACTGTAGTGAAATAACAATATTTTCATTCAAACAAAATGATATTTGATATTAAATTATGTTGTTTATGTTAAGCAAACCCAAGTCAAACAAGCATCTGCATTAAGAAGAAAGTACATGAAAATTTTATTTGTAGAAGATATAAGGTTTATTTCACAGGAATAAGGATTATTTCTGTGAGATACACCTTATACCCCACAAATAAATTTTTAAGTACTTTTTCTCAATGTACTAAACCCAGAGAAACCTTTCCCTTCATGAAAGAGTTACTGAAAAATGTACCCTTCCGTCGTATAAGGATGCGTTGCAAAATTCAATGAGGAAAATAAGCGTTGCGATCTTTCCGCCGCTGATTGTACGTTTGACGGACCGATTTCACCTGAGCATTCTCACGATTTTGTCGCCGCAGGTGAGCGCGTCGTTTCGCTCTCCCACCGATTCCTCGAAGACCTCCGGCGGGGACAAATACCGGCTGCTATCGATTATAAAATTGTCCCGGCAATTTTCCTCAATGGATGTCCGCTTATTCGTTGTAGAAGTGACCAAAATTCGCGGGTGAGAAGAAGAGAGAGACAGAGAGAGAGAAAGAGAAACGCAAAACGACGTGGAAATTATCACGATCGCTCTGAATGAAAGCACGGGAGGGCGAGCGTTTTATGGACTTCATCTTTTGCCTTATACAGCTCTCGCGGCCTTTCTCTCTTATAATTGCGATAAGTGTGCGCGCTTCTTAAGTGCGCGGAAAATTGCTGGCCGGAAAACGCATCGATTCGCGCTCTCGTTAAAAGCTTCCGTACGAAGGTGCAATCGTACAAGGTGATTCTGTCACACGATTGGGTATCCCGCTCACGAGCGCGGATCATCATTCTCCTTCACACTCTCGGGGAGGCTGGATATATAAGCGAAAAATGAAACACGATTTTCCCGTGCGAATTACTTCGATCGCGGTGTAAAGTAGCTCTTCCCTTCTAATGGAAGAGGAAAGTGCCGCGTGTCGACGCGTATAACGACATCCTCTTCGGATAATGGCCGAACCACAAGAGAGAGAGAGAGAGAGAGTTTCCAGCCGAAATCGCACGGATTACGAAGCATCCGGAATTCTGAATAGCGCCGGTCGCATCACCGATATTGAATGCTCGACCTTTATCGCGCCGTTTATCAGAAATTTTCAGCCGAAGCTGAATTAACCGTCTCGTGAAATATTTCGATATTGGAGCCAGCATGGCAGATATGACCCGGCTTTCTGTTTCTTTTTTCTCATTTGTGCTAGTTAGAACGGCGCGAGTTTATGGGTATTTTCATGTACGTTATTTTATATCGCGCATGATGTTCTCGTTAACGTACGCGCTTGCGACGCGATGAGTCGTATTATGATAAATACGATTTGCTCGTTCGCGAGCCGAGCTGATGATAGGAAGCTGCCATCGTTGGCGTTCGAGTACGCCCTAAAATAAACGACGCGTCGTAACTCGACGGTCGTGACGAAAATTCCCAAATTCGCGCACGGGCGGAGCCACGGGCTTGTCAAACCAAGACTCGAATTCCGCAATTAATCATCGACGATCCGAGGCGAGATCCGCGAGTGAATGCCCCCGCTCCCTCCTCCTTGGGTGCGAGGTAGTAATTAAGAGAGATTCGCAATTTTCCCGATTTCATTAATCAAACAGCGCGAACAAAACCGATCCCCGTATTGCGTGAAATCAAAGAGCACGGCGTAAAGCTGCGTAACAAGTTGAATTCAATTTATTTGGCGTAAATTAACGAAACGCGAACAGTTCTGCAAAAGCGAGTTAAATTACGGCCGCCTCCTCCCTCCTGCCGAGATAGCAGGCGGAATAGTTAGCCCGTGTAATGCACATTATAATGCATTCACGTCGCAAGTTATGCTTATGAGTCGCGATTGAGGCCCTTGTGCACCGTATGAAAATTCAATCGATGCGAGATAACCGAGCGGTCGGCCGAGAGGAGGAGGTGGGACGAAAGGATCGCCTTATTAATTCACACAATAGCTGAACCTTAAAAGGAACGCACTGCTAAGAGGAAATCGTTATCGCCCCAATTGCCCCCCGACGTTGTTGCGCTAAACTGATAAGGTTCTGAGTCCGAGATATCCTTCTTCGCTGGGAATTTTTTGATTAGCTGCAGTTTGGTGCGCGCGCATATATGATACGCACGCATGCACGCGCATGTAAGGACGAGCGGCGGTGGATTTAATTATCTCTAACAAAGAAAGCGAATTAGCCGCCGGTTGTCGGGAAAGACTTCGCGCACGGAATACACGGCGCTTGTACGCCGTACGGCGATATCAAGCCGCGCTGAATTGGCCGGAATGACGGATATATAGCGCGTATACGCCACACGTGTACGTACACCGCCACGTGAGATATTAATGCAATTAGCCGCGATATCGCCCAGCCACGCAGCCTTTAGCGTCTACGGTAAATCTGATTTTCAACTTATACGCCTTCGTAACGATTCGCGCTATATAAGTATGAATTCGCAACCTTACGACCTAGAACCAGATTTCACTGTAGCTCCCAGCCAGCCGTCGCTTATGTTTCTCGCCTACTCCACTCGGCCCACGAAGACAACGCCTTTCGCCTTTCACACCGCGTGCTCGCGACGATCGCAATATTCAGGTAGAAATTTCAGCCTTACACTGAGAAGGTATACTTTGAAAGGTTTTCTATTCTACTCCCTTTGGCGCTACAAATGGGAAGTTATTCCCGTTTTCTCCACTTAAAGACTCGAGCCGGTATCATAATCAGATGTTATATTTAAAACCGTCTCAAGTTCATCCTCGGATGCTTATTACGTTTCATTTCATTGGCTACAAAGCATCTGAAGATGAACTTAAGACGGTCTTAAATACGAGATCCGATTATGAATATCGGTATTAATGTAGAACTAAGTAGACTTAATATAGGATTAAAATTTCGACTTGAGTTCGACCTTATATTAAATTTAATATTAAGTCTACTTAATTCTACATTGAGTCTTCGAGCGGAGAAAACGGAAATAACTTACAATTTGTAGCATCAAAGCAGCAAAACAGAGAAGATCTTTGAAGACTTAATGTAGAAAATAAAATTTCGGACTCTGATAGCTTTGAGCTGAAAAAGCGAGCGCAAAAGAACGCGCGGCTTGAATAGATCGAGGTCGTTAACGAGTCTGAAAATACCGAATGAATCTCGGCGTTTCGCTACTCGGCGATAATTGCGCGTTTACTCCAATATCGTAATTTGGTCTTCGCTTTAATACAGCGCGGAGGAAAATATTCCGATCCACCTGTCGCCTGGAACACACTGCGAAACGTTCCGCGAAACTATCAGCGAGACTTATTGCGAGTCGCACCGATACGGAAATCGCGAATTCCGCTGATACGCGCGCTCGTAACAAGCGTCTCCATCTGAACGTACCCGCGCGTAATGTTTCACGGAAATTGCATGTTATACACGGGAACGTGCACGCGTCAGAAATGCCAAACGTACACGCTCGTGGCCCAATTTGCGCGGAAATATGAAGTAAAAAAAAAAAAATAAAAGAGAGGGATAACGCAACAACAGCGGCTCGCACGTGGCAGTCCGTCTCGCCAGCCGTTATTGTCGGATATCGTCGAAGGGGAGGTACCTTGTGAAAAAAGCAGAAAAATTACAAGAGGAAGAAGGGCGGTAGGACGCGGCCGGTCAGTTGAGCACCAATTCGACGTCATCCCCGAGGCAACCGGCATAGAAACACACAGAGGAGGACCTCGCACAGTCACCTCGCGGCGTGAAAGTGGAGAGAGGCCTTCCGGTGCAAGCGGGAATCTTCATTTGCCTCGAACTCCCACAAAGCGCAGTATATTACCTCGCGAACCAGCATTACCCGCGCCTGGGAAACTCGGGCGCCGAATCAGAAGGGAGAGAAACGCGGCGCGTTTTATTACGCTTCGTACTTCTTCTTTTCCGGTGTAAGGAGATCGGTAAATATGTACCTCGTCGGTGGGAGGAGGATTGCCACGCTATTACCTCGATGAACTTCCGAACGTGTGCGATCATTGACGACGTTATAAGTCGTTAGTTGTGCATATTAATGAAATACATCCCAACTGATGTATTTCACTGATATTCACGCACTAAATCTCATATTCTATATTACAGCATCATTATGAAAAGTGAATTCAGGATGTCTTTTCATAACCATGCGTTATTAAATGTAATATATCAATCTGGTTATTAATTTTCATAACTTGCTTATGTGAAAAAACTTCACAACCAAATTATAAAGTTTTTCTAACAATGAAGGTTTAACATGGGGCCAAAATTTCCGACTTTGGATATCAAATAGGAAAATTCTTCTGAGAATTATTGAAAAATAAATCCTCGATACGGGCGCGTTGGGAAATCCATTAAAAAAAAAAAAAAGATATCGTTACCTTCCTCCCACTGACTGTGTATGTGTGTGTGCATGTGTACACGCGGCGCGCAACTTTTGTCTTTCACTGAAACGGTAGTGGCAACGATTGCGGCAGTGCGTATTGTAGGAACGAGCAACATATCGGTTCGTCCGGGCCGTAAATAATGAAGAATAAATGTATCGCGTTAATTCCGCGCGTCGCTTTAAATTCGGCTCACTTCTGCGCCGTACGCGTGTGTAACATCCCTTTGTAAATTTGATTAGACCGCGCCCGCGCGTACCTCTCTCGCTACGCTCTGCGCGCGAATTAATACGATGCATTCGCGAGGCAATTTATTAAGGCGCCGCAACTCGATAAGCTCGTTGTCATCGATAATGCGGAATTCGTCGATGAAACCGGCTGTGTGCCGGTCCGGACTGTGTCCATCGATTTCATTCAAATATCTCGCAGTGAAATCTATTTTGCGCCGTTCCGAAGGATCGTGGTGGGCGAGCGCGCGCGTTTTTTTTCCGTGGAAGAATTTAATCAAAGAAAGAAAAAAAGAGGAAGAATTTCCACGGGTTATCCGTGGAGAATTGGTTTTTCAGATCGCCTGCTGTCACTTACAGAACGAAGTTTTGACTTTCCCGGCAGCTACAGTTGAACGAATCATTATTTCGAGATAGAGAGAGAGGGAGAGAAAGAAAGATACATCGTCCACATATCAAACCCTTCGCTGATTAACGAGCGCTCGGAGTTCCTCCGCCTCCGCGAGAACCAGAATTAACCGGGACGCGGGCAATTCGGGCGGCCGTTCTTTTTCAAAATCGACCTTCCTAGCGCACCCGAGCGATAATTAGCGGCTCGTAAACCCGAGAGATGAATGTTACCGCGAGACCGCGGTATCGCGTAGTAACGGCTGTTACCGCGCCATTCGTCATGTACAACAACAGCAGCGGCAGCTTCTACGGTTACTGCATTGACCTGCTGGAAGCGATGAGCCGGATCTCCGGGTTCGACTACGACCTCGCGGAATCCACCGACAAGAAATTCGGCTACTTAACCGACTCGGGCGAGTGGAACGGCATGATCGCGGACCTGCTGACCGACACCGCGGACTTCGCCGTGGGAGCGTTGTGGATCACGCATCTCCGTCAACAGGTACGCTTTCATCATTAAAATATTATTTTTAGTTTAGGAGATAATAAAAATAGAAATTAAAAACAGCATGCTAATCTTTCTTTCTGCAACCTCCTTTAAAGTAGAATTAATGTAGAAAATTTTTAATCTAAGCTTTGAATTACTACCCAAATTTGGTGTCACTTTTATATGCAGTTTAGATCAATTTGTAAGTTTTTCATCATATTTTCATTATTTTGAGTTATAAGCAATACATTCTTAAATCTGGATTTTTTTTCAGCCTTTTGCTCTAAGTAAACAAATTTAACGTAATTTCTGAGAAAAAAATGTTCCCCGCGTTGCCAAAAATTATAACGCTTAAATCGTAGGAATTGCGATGTCTGTTAAGGCTGGAAACTCTCTTTGCCAGAAACTATGTATTGTAACTATGTTATGAAACTATGAAACATGAGAAGAAATTAGTCGGTTAACAGTTACTCAAGGTTTGACCAACGTTGGGCAGTGGTTAACCAACCAATTTATGCTGCACGGGAGAGCAAAGGGCTAAACGCTTACTATATCTGTTATAGATTCAGGCTAAGTTCGCCTTGAACGCTCTCGTGCTGAAAGCATCGCTCTATCTTCCTTCAGCATGTAATGAGAAATAAAGACAGAATGACGTTTTCAGCACGAAAGCATGCAAGATGAACTTGACTTCGGACTAACGCGTATCAACATGAAACAATCGACGATTTGACTCTTCGATCGGACGCAACGGGGGAGATTCGCGGCGCGGTTTTCGCGACTTGAGTTTTGATTTACCTCGCAAATTGGCGAAAGCTAACGTCCCACTCGTCCTCGTCGTTCCTTCTTCTCCTTCTTCCTCGTAAAAATTGTGTCGCCGTGTTCGACAGGCATCGCGTCTAAACTTCGCGCGAACAGCTCACCATCTGCATTCAAAACAGCAATACTTACACCGGGACTTATGGGCCAGCCATATAGTTCGCGTCGATCCTCGCCAGATGGCGTCACATACTTAAAATGCGCGCCAATTTGACTGCCGCTGAGTTGTGCGATTTTCGACCTTAAAGCACATATGCGTAAGGTCGAAAATCGTTGAAAACTCTAAATACCCAAGTATTATTGCTATTTGACAAATATTTCGTTAAATATTTTTTTCTCATCGAGAATGCGAGACAGCGGAATCTGATCGCAAAGATCGAGCCACGCCTCGCGCGCCGAATTTCTCTTTTGCCGACTTAGTAGTCAAGAATTTCGTTCCCCTGCAACAGGTAGTAGACTATACCATACCGTTCTACAAGGATAACGGCTTCACGATCATGATGCGAAGGCGCAGAGAGCCCTCAACGTTCCTGTTGTTCCTCACGATCCTCGAGCCCCAGGTCTGGCTGCACTTCGCCATCGCCTTTCTCGTCACGTCGATCCTGCTGCATCTGTTCGAGCATTTCTCGCCCTTCAGCTACAGCAACGCGCCGGAAAGATACACGGACGAGCCGGATCGGCGATTCGCCAGCCTACGAGAGTGCTTTTGGTTCTGCTTCACGTCACTCGCGCCCGAGAGTTGCGGTGCGCTACCTAAGAGCCTCTCCGGCAAAATGGCCGTTGCTGTCTGGTGGCTGTTCGTCTTCATCGTCGTGGCGGCTTACTCCGCGAACCTTGCCGCGTATCGAACTCTGTATCGATTGGAGCGCCATATCGAGACGATCGACGACCTCAGGAGGCAATATCAGGTTGACTACTCGACCATTGTTAATTCGTCGACGTACAGGTACTTCGAAAGCATGAAGAACAACGAGGAGCTTTTGTCCAGGTAAGCGAGACCATCCTGAGCCCTCTCGGATGTCACGATTTGCGATGACAGCAATCAGAGACCGATGCGAACCGCGAATCGGTACTGGGCGGTGAGTAGTTGCCGCTGACAAAGACGGGAGTAGCGAGTTTATCAAGCGAGTTCGACAAGCCGAAACGTCGTTTCCTCGGAACGTGTTCCTTCAAAATTGAGAGGCGTCTCCTTCCCATCTCGGCAGAATCGATATGTCGCGAGAGGAAGAACAGATGAACCGAGTTTGATGGGAGGATCGGAGAACGGGGGGAGGGGGGATTTGTTGTCCGCTGCGGGTAGAATTTACAAACACGGTCGAGTCGACATTTTCCGCGGATTCGTAGAAAATTTCCCGACGGAGAATTACGAGAGCATCCTGATAACGGACGACAATGGCGATTGTTGGGAGCTACAATATGCTAGTGAACTGGTATCGTTACCGTTCTCCTTTGATACACGTCGCAGCGTGTAATACGTCGCGAATATATTACCGAACTGCACAGAGCGAGCGAACGAACGAAGAGACAAACAAACAAACAAACGAGCGAGCGAGCGAACGACTGTTCGAACTCCGTTCATGCGAACCGAAGGCGCTCGTATTTCACGGCGACGGATTTCCCGCAGCGATCGAATTTAATTGATATGAAAACGTGTTTTAAAACGAGATCACCACTTTTACCATATATTCCCTGATAAAATTGAAACTTATTTCTAATATCTTTTTTTCCTAATTTCCTATATTTAATTTCTTCTTCCTTTTTCTTTTCATTGTGTCTCAGCCTTTATTCCTTCCATCGTGTCTGAAGTCTTAATGCTTATGTTTCTTTTTTTTCGCGTGCCATAGCCCTAATGGAGCATGCGCGCGCGATACAACCGATCCGCCGGCATAACGCGGTAGTTTGCGCACGATTGATCGAGTTACTCCGCGAGATGCGATTTAAATTGCCATGAAATGGGATACAAAGGCAGACCACCTTTCCGCTCTGACAAATTATTATTCGACGCGCGACGGCAGCCGGATTGCATTACGAATCGCCGCCACTGTAATAATGCCCGGCAATAATGATCGTTAAAAAACGCTAATCGTTGTGTCAGCAACGAAATTAATTAACTGTTTCGCGATCAAGCGAGCCGTAAACACGTCCAATTACGGGCGCAATCTCTCGTCCGATGTGTACTAACACTCGTGATACCGGCGGAGACTTTGTCAGGATACTCGCCGGTGTAATCCGCGTCAGCTCTTTCATTATTAAAGAAGATAACCGCCCTACGCATCTCGCCCATCTTCGGCCGTGCGCGCGAAAGCTATTATAACTTTGTGTGATTTATAAATGCTGTATTAACATAGCGTTACACAGAATCAGTGGCGTTTGACAACAATGTTTCCAACGGTAATCTCTCAGTGACTTTAAAAGGGTATCTTTAAGTATCCTCGTCTAGAGCGGATGAAAGTAGGTAATACTTTGTGAATTTGTTTAAAGTGAACTGTAAGGTTCTCGTAATTGATCTTCTTTGGGAATTACTTAATAAAATTCTGACTATATTTAATAACGTTTGAAAGCATGTAAGACTAGCAATATCAGCGACACGGTAATATTAAAATTAATTAATATTAATATTAAGAAAAAGAGTCTAAAATTTTCATTCGCGTGAACGTTCGCGCGCGCGCAATCTTGTACGTTTTTTCTCGTTCATGTTAATATTGACACATTTCGCAGAATTTTATCGTTTTTCGCATATTTTTGTTTTTTATGGAGATTAAACTTGAAGAAAAAATTGTTTCGATTTTCGCTCGAAAATTGCTCTAAATTTCAACCACATTATAGAACGGTAAATCTCCTCTGCGAAGATAGATTTAGGCCTGCTCCGTTCATACGCTTATAATTTCGTTAATTGTACAGATATTGCCAAAACATTTCAAGAACGTATTTTTTACACTTGAAACTTAACCCATTAGCTGTCAGGATTCCCATTTGAGGCTCAAAACAAAACATAATTTGAATATAATTATACTGTTACACAACTTTTTGTGCATATATATAACTTATCCGGCCAAAAATTTCAAAAAAAAAATTTGGCAGTTAATGGGTTAAGACGGAAAAGCGAAACGAGAAAATCGAAAATTTTGAGGTTTTACACGAGGATATCCTCTTAAGACGCTGATCTTCTCGACGTGATCGCTTGTTCCGCGGAGCGATACGCTCCCCTTCAACAAGATAAAAGCCAATCGATCGTCGGGATCGTCGTTTTCCAGCTCGTGAATTTCGGCGTAATCGCTCGAATGAATGTTTACAGTCTGTGGCGACGAATGATCCTGGACGAGAGCGTGCCGGGTTGGGAGAAGAACAAGCTCGCCGTATGGGAGTATCCGGTCGATGATAAGTACACGAAGATTTACAACGCGATGAAGAAGACGGGCTTTCTCATGGATAAGCGAGAAGCCGTGAGGAACGTACGGAGGATAAATCGCACTCGCGAATTCGCTTACATCGGCGAGGCGATACAGATTAAGTACCTCGAGCTGACGAACTGCGATCTCAAGCAAGTGGGCAAGGAATTCGGCGTGAGGCCCTTCGCCTTCGCCGTGAAGAAGGGCTCGCCGTTGAAGAGCAGGCTCAACGACGCGTACGTATCCTGGACATTTGTGAGATTCTAATTCACTTCTGATTCGTTTCTCCGATATCTCTTGTTCTCTCCCTCCCTTTTCATGTCATGTCAAATCGTACGATGTCTAAATACGTTTGACGTTTAGATACGCGTAATTGTTGGTAACATACAAACGATCATTGTTGTCCATCTCTCTTTCACACGTCCCGTGTTTTTCTTCCCTCACGTAGAATCACGCAGGTCATGTTGCGGGGGATATCGTCGGAATTGGAGAAGCAATGGTGGGATGAGAATCCGGCTAGGGCGCGGTGTCCGGTCAGTGACGAAATTGACCCGGGATTCACGCTCGACGACACGAGGGCGATATTTCTGCTTATTCCCGTAGGGATCTTTCTAGCTGGCATTACATTGTATCTGCAATACCGGCTGGTGTACCGTCGTTCAAAAGAGGCACGACGAGGAAAAACGACGAGCGCTTGTAAAAACGAGAGTGCCGGCGAGAGTGCCGCAGAAAATAACGGGCCAGCGAGGGTAAACAATATCGGAGCCGAGAATTCTCGCGCCAATATCGGCCGAGGCGATGTGTGCGATTTAGCATCCGTTTCGGGAGGCGCTCGTAAATACCGCCGAATATTCTCATCGCAGCCCCGCGAATTTCGTCGCGTCGACGAACGAGCGGGAAATTTAACTCGGGTTTCCGAACGGGCGTAACGTGCTGGCGCGATCGATATTTGACATCGATCTCGCCGATCTGACCGATTCCTCGATTTCCAGAGATCTCGATTTTACTGAAGACAGAATAACAATGATTGTTGCGACAATGTAGTAGCGTTGCAGCAAGTAGTTCGCCGCTGCACGCGATATCTGCGCTTTCGATGCGGGCAGACGAAGTCGGACGTTATTATTTTATTGCGAGGCTTCGAGTGGATTGTGTTTAAATTACACGTCTCGAGATTCCCAGTCCCATGCGCTCATGTGTGTCAAGGACATGCCGCGACTTTACTTAGTATCGCGCGCAATTATGACTTACTAGACCGCGGAATGTACTTTTCGACTATTTTTGCAAGCGGCCAATTTGCATACGGCGGTCGCTGATAACCGCTTTCGGTTGATGTAAGCTCGCGTGACGTACAAGAAAAAACTACAACCGATATCTCGGGCAGTAACTCTCCATCGCGACTGCGTCACCCAAATCAAGCGTTATCGAGATGCTCGAGTAATACGCGATATTCCCCCCCCCCCCCCCCCCCNCCCCCCCCCTCCCCCCTCAGTGACTTTATCCGCTCTTGAAGCAATTCGTCCGATCTATCAGCGAATTGCCGATGATTTTCCGGTCGTACGTGCGCGAAGCAGACCCTGCTGCTTTTGAATCGATAAAATATAAAAGGAAAGAAGAAGGAAAAATTTGCGATAGAAACACCGTGTCGGCTGCCCCGTGACAAAGTAATCCCAGCTCATAGTGTGCGTAGACTGAATATCTAAGCGATATGCGTTCCAACAGATTATAAATCACCGTCACATAAGGTGGATTCATCACGATGGCAGCTATATTAGCGGAAATGGAGTATATTGTGTAGACATTCTCTCGACCCGGTCCTAAACAAACGAAAAACCGCCGGCCGCGACTTATCGCGACAAAAAACGCTCTTCGTGTTACGGAATCTTCGCGTTTTGTGTATGTAAACCTCGCCGTCTGAAAGACACGTCGAAGCGACAGAATCAAAATATCGATCACCGGCTCGCCGGTGCTCGGCGAATCGACGGCTCATTCGCGTTCATCTCAGTCACTTACCGAGGATAATTATATATAATTATATATATGTAATTGAAGTGTTAAGTCGTGTCCACGTGTTTTTCTCTCCGTACAATCGTTTCTCTCGTCAAATATCTCTGTATTCCCGCAGCGTCACGCCTGAACAAGCGCTTGTGTGTGTGCGCGCATGTGTGTGTGTCGTACAGGAAGCGATCGCATGTTTCCATTAACCGAAATACATTCGGACGGCTGAGTGAAGGCCCTTCGTGAGGTGTGCACCGATTTTAGAAAAATACCGAATCAATGAAATGGAAGTGATCGATTGCGCGCGAGCAGCGCGTAAATGCAAATCCTCGAGCATTCGGCGGCGCGCACACAGGCACGCATACAGAGAAGGAGAGAGAGGAAGTCACTCTTTCGAGGTGTGTGCGAAATCGTTTACACCACGTCCGACTAGTTTGACTCGTGAGAATTCAATTTCTCGGCCCGATTCAGCGGCATTAATCTCGCGTGTCTGCGGCTCTTCGCGCTCTCACCGCGAATGAGTGGAACGAGTGGAGAGTTCGCGAACACAACAAACGAATCGCAACACGCAGAAAGTCTGCAATTTTACTCAAGTCACGTTAATCATATTTTCCTCCCTTCCGTACGTAGCAACGATACAGACAGAAGGAAAGGGAGAGATAGCGCGAGCGACTTATTTTTTTTTTACTTTATTACTTCGCTACGTATTTTATTATTTTCCCACGCTGCAAACGATTTTATTTCTCACGTGGGAGAAAAAAAAAACCCCTCTATACCTTTCTCGGGGTTATTGATGTATATATAAAAAAAATATTGATACGTATGAATTAAAAGTATCCCCGAGGCTGCGTCGGTATAGTTCGCGGGCAAAAATGGAATATACGCTCGTCGACGACGGGAAGTTACGAGATCCCGGCGACGATTTCGTCGGAATTACCGTCGCCCCGCGGTCATTACTTCGCCCACGTGTCCTCGAGTGCGCTCCGACGCGATACACGCGAACGTTCGTCCGTCCGTCCATCAGTCAGTCCGTCGGTCATGTGTCCGTCGAGTCTTCCGAAAAGGAGGAGAGATGACACGCGTGCCGGGCGCACGACGATTGATTAGGGTCATCCCCGCGGCAACCAATGGGCAAACACAAATAAAACCGGCGGACACCCTGGAGCGACTCCGCGGAGCGTCCTCAGTAGACAGCTGACCGGTTTCTACACGCAATATCCGCTTTGAGTTTTCGACGTGCATCACGGCGAATCCCGAAAGAGAAAGAAACAAAAATAGAGAGCGAGAAAAAGAGAGAGAGAGAGAGAGAGAATCACCCGGGGAGGAAGCAGCCCGATGCCATAACTGCGACTACGTTTCCACCCTCGAGCCGTAACTGGACCGCGAAGGCCGCGCTTCCACCCCGGCGTCCTACTTCTCTCACACACGCCGCTCGCTCGTTCGTTCACTCGGAGACCGAACTAACGATATCGAGCTCGATATAAGCGCAGTTACGCTTAATCGCGCCGGAAGTACTCCGGAGTCGCTCGCTCCGAAGGAAGCGGCGGACTTTCGCCGAACGCCCCCACCCCCCGTGTCGTTTGACGAAGGGTGGAATACTGATAAGTGATATCGCGCCGGGCGAGAATCCGTTGTAGCGAGAATCCCGGAGAGTATTTCCCGATCATCTTCGGCCGTTTTCCCGGAGAGAACGCCGAGTCCCCGCGCGAGTTTCACGGACGAGCGATCATGGCGTTCGGCGGTCGTGTCGTCGGTATTTGTTTGCTGCACGTTCTATCAGCGGTTTTCACGGTCCACGGGGTGGAGGACATGTCGGGCGACAAGCAGAAGCCGCAGACGCAGTCGAGGCCGGTGAATCTCTGTAGGTTTCACTCTTCGGGATGGATCGGGGCTTCGATGGGGTGGCCCGAGCTCGTAAACATATTTCACGATTGATCAACGCCATAACGTGTGTTTATCGAGTGACGCGTTTGTTATCGCGCGATAAGAATCTCCCGCGGTCTCTTATGGGCGCAGCAGCGAGGCTTTCGTCTCGTTCGGAGAGAGAGTCCGAGGAGCTTCTCTCCGGGCTCTGTACTTGCCGTGGGAAAGTTTTATCTTTCGTAACGAGGCGTAACTTTCCTTTTAGACTAGAATGATTTTTTAAGACAGTTTACCAAGCGGAACCCCGTAGGATGTTACTTAAGATTAATCGTCTCCGGCTCGACTTCACCTCGACTTTTCTTTTTGCATGCCGCGTCGACGGTACCTTTCTCCCCTGCGATTAGTTATAATTAATGGCGTGAAGAACGAGATCGCCAACGCGAGCGTGACGAACGCCCTGAAGACTCTGCGGGAGAAGTTTCCGAGTTATCTGGGCCGGGTGTCGACGGTGCAGATTAACGAGACCGATGTCGGCGAAATCATGGACAACATATGCCAGACTTGGAGTTCGGCCATCAGCCAGGGTGGCTCCACAGTCCCCGACTTGGTCCTGGATGTGTCCACGGCCGGTGTGAGCGCCGAAGTCGCCAGCTCGATTACCGCCTCTTTCGGACTGCCGACCTTGTCCGCTCAGTACGGGCAAGAGAACGATATCCAGTACTGGAGGAACCTGGATGTCGATCAGAGGAATTACCTGATCCAGGTACCGTGATTGGTTGTGTACGTTGACTGTGTGGACACGTGAAGACACGTCTGTCGGGGTAGAAACACGTTCGAACGTTTTCTCTTTTATCGCATTTATGTTAATATATATGTTATAATAGTGTATTGCCACATTATTAATGATAATAGATTAATAGATTAGAGATAAGGCTGTGTGAGAAATGTGTCATGAGCCAAAGTACATATGATGAAATAATAAAGCAAAAATTAACACTTCAACTCGCGTTAATTATGCATTGCAATATTAAACATGAAATGAGATATTAATTTGTGCTTTATTATTGCGCTATGTATTTACTGCATGTTGGCTCTTCATGACTGAATATTAACATTACAACAGTCATATTACGTTTATTTATGATTTCGCACTCGATAACATGAATGCGTAACTGATGCTCGGTGTTGACTGGATATCAACTAAATTGCAACTTATTATTTTCTTCTTATTATTTTCTTTATTATGTCTTGCTACGCTTCCCGCGTAACTTCGGAATTAGACAAGCAGTCGGCACGTTATTAAATCCGAATACCCGCGTGGGGATTCGCGAGGTCGTCTTTCACTTCGTCAGTCGTCGCAACTTCTTAAACATCTCAGCATCTCGTGTGTCGCGACTGCTGCAGGTGATGCCGCCGGCTGACCTGGTGCCGGAGGCGATCCGGCAGCTGGCGATCCTCCTGAACATCACCAATGCCGCCATCATCTTCGACAAGAACTTCGTGATGAATCACAAATACAAGAGCCTGCTGCTCAACGTGCCCACGAGACACGTCATCAACGAGATGGAGGCTTCGATCGACGCGTCGCGGCTTCAGTTAATGGGACTACGGGATCTCGACGTGGTGAACTACTTCCTGCTTGGCGACGGCGACTCCGTCAATGTGGTGTTGGACAGCGGCGAGTCGTTGAGCTTCACCGGCAGCAAGTACGGCTGGTTCGTCTTGAGCTTGGACGACGAGATGTGGCCGAGCTGCTCATGCGAGAACATCACGGTGCTGTTCTTGAAGCCACAGCCGCCGGCAGCCGCGGACGACAAGAATCAGGCGGAATTCGCGGCGAGGGCGAGCTTGCCGAGACCGCTTCTCAGCTCCGCCTTCTACTACGACCTCACCTTGTTGGGCGTCAGGGCGATGAAGTCGGCCCTGGACAGCGGTGAATGGCCGTTGGAGCCGCATCATATCGATTGCGACAGCTACAATGGCACGAATCGACCTACGAGGGGCTTGGACCTGCTCTCGAAACTCGTGGCGATCTCGAAGGACATGACGCCGACGTACGCTGGCATCACTTGGGGCACGAAGAACGGCGAGCATCACGCGACGTTCACCATGAACATGTATATGACAAACATCGAGCGCGAGAAGCTCGTGTCCAAGGTGGAGAGCGGGGTCTGGCATGCGGGCATCGAGTCACCCTTGCAGGCAAGTCGAAGTGAGAAGCGCGGAGTGTGTTTTCCGATATTGCGGCACTGCATCAGTTAGACGCCATCCGCGCAGATCACCCTTCTGTATATATACGCGTGCTCGTGCAACCTTCGTGGTTTCTTCGTCTTCTCGTCACGACGTGTTTTCTGAAAAGTCCGGATTTCATTCGACAGTCGATCCTCGGATCGGCTTTTCCCCTCGACCAATGTCAAGGATATCACGTCGGCGTCCTCCCGCGGCCTTCGTCGATTTTTCATTCAATCCTCAAGTGGTATATTCGAGAATTATTGATCACGCCTGACGGTCGCAGCTGACCGAGCGGTATTTATGCGATCGATTGCTCATATTTTCTACTTTATTTTTTTTTTCTTTCGTCCATATTGTATGTACTACCTTTCTTCACGAGCGTATACCTTCCCGAAGTATAATTCGAAAGGGCAGAGACGGATTTATGTCCGTCGTAATATCGAACTGAAATCACGTTGAGATCTACTTCGGCAACTTACTTATTTGCGCGTCCATTAAGTATTTATTCGCTCGCGAACTCGGAGGCTCACCGTTGTGTCGCGGTCGCGTAATAACAAAGACCTGGCGAATAACGAAGGGTGCAGGAGGTGAAGATTAATTTAAAACGAGATTTGCACCGGCCGCGCATTACTTACGCTTCGTTCGAAGAATGAGCGCTTTAATGAAAGCACACGAACGTGCGAGAGATGCGAACGTTGCAATACGAAATACTCGTCATCGTTACACGGGTCATTAGATACAATGAAAGAAAGAACAATAGTAATTCCGCGAACGTAAATCCTGCTTTCGCCTCCTTTTGCTTCTTCGTCCTCGCTATCTATCTTCGCTTCTCCTGCAGCACTTCCCCTTCATCTCCATTTTCATCGTAACCTTATTCATCATCCACACTTTCACTTCTTCCAGTCTCTTCCTCCAGTTTCTTCTTCTATTACACTGTGGATGTCTATTGTCCTGTTCTGTTTCTGATCGTCAGTTCGGCTTGTTTTCTTGTTATCTATTGCTATTGTATCTTTGTTTCATTTATTAACCTGTTATTAACCTGTTTGTTTATTGAATACTGAGCCTTGATTACTTTCTCCATCTTCATTAAATGCTTCTTCCTCTATATTCTTCTAGATCTTCGCTTATGACTGTGTCATCACCTCTATGCTTAGCACTCATTCACGACAATCATTGCCGAAGAACAGGTTATACCTGACCGCAAATCGTACAGGGTCTGTCTGGACGTTCTTGTCGCACTGGCGCACCCTGAATTTCGAAATTAAATCGGAAGATGAAGTGGAGACACGACAGGCTGGCCACGTTATACTCACGATACTCCATATAGGGGCGTTTTTCCTCAGGAAGGTACCATACGTTCCCTGATTCAAACCTGCGGTAGGCAATCTACTTTACGGCAGTATTGAACGTTCCGTCTGCTCAGTTATCGGACGAAAATGTGTTCGTGCAGAAGTCAATAGATCCTCATCCGGTTCTGAAAGGCTACTCAGTTTCAGAATCGAAGGGAATTCCACATGACTTTCATGAGGAGGTGTGCAAGATGCTATTGGAAAGGAACCAACCGCTTGTATGCTTTGAATCAAATCTACCCAGTTATATACGATCCCTTTTCTGCGCCATAGATCATTGCTAATCAAGTTCGGCGAATATCTCGGATCTCTGGTGGTATCATATCCTGCATCATATTTGAAGATATCTTCCACCTGATCTCGAACGTCGATTAGCTCGCCATTCTCTATTAGCAGGCGCTTCAAAGTGATATCCTGGATACGCTGAATCTATATCGACGATTCTTCCGTGTTTTTATCCAGAAACTCATGGAAGAACCATTTGGTATCGTGAAGATCGGCTGTGAATTCGGGAATATTGCGGGAGCAGGAGGGATTATCCTGTCCTGCAGGAGATTGCAGTCCTGCTGTTCTTCCTGCGCGCTATGTATTCCGACATTCCATATTGCCTCAACATCCTCATTAAACTTTGCTTGCAATCGTGCCAACTGTAAACGTTCAATTTCAAGTTGCAGTCGATCCTTCTCTCTTTGCCGTTCCATCGACTCAACAAACCCAAAGCTGTTTTTACTGTCCGGCTGTTGGGACTCAACGTTACTTACAATGGACACATTATTATTTTTATTGCAGGCATCGTTATTCTTGTTATTATATGAGTTTATTGTGTTGTTGCAATATGTCGTGCCAATATTCCTTCCCGTCCACCGAGAGATCTCTTCGATCAATACAGGTTGCAATGAGACTGTGAATTCTTCTTGAGTTCCACAAGTGTCGAACGTCGGCAAAGCTATTTTTATCATCCATTCATTGAGACCGGAATAAACAAATGGGAGAAGCGCAATCAACACGCGATAAACACGACGTTCGTCATCGTCGAGGATCATCGAAGGTGTGCGATGGAAAGTGGTGAAAAAAATAATTCCTCGATCACGAGCTCCTCTTTCGTTATCTTCGCGCGCATCACCCTCGCTCTCTGTCCCTCTTTCTAACGATGCTCGCTTATCTGTCCTGGGAAAAGTTCAAGGTGACGACGGATGGTCGTGTACACTTCTGTTTGCTCGCTCGCTATATCGCGCGAAAGCGTCACGAAAGTCCGCTCGATCACTTGCGCATTTAGTTCCGCTCGCTTTTCGCACCCTTCCACGCCTGCAGCTCGATAGCCCGCTTTCCACCCTCGAGCGTCGCGTTATCGTTAATCAACCACCACGCTATTACCACCACCATCACCACCACCATCATCATCACTAACACCCACGAGAGCGGAGTTTTGCGCGAAGGTCACCAACGAAGGCATGATGAACAACACCGCGGTGACGAGTTACCGGGTGATAACCTTGCAACACCCGCCCTTCGTCATGTACAACAACGAGACCAATCAGTGGTACGGCTTCTGCATCGACCTGCTGGACGCGATCCGCGAGACCGTGCCGTTCGAGTACGAGATACGGGAGGCCGAGGACCAGAGCTACGGGGCGTTGAGCGAGAACGGTAGCTGGAACGGCATGATCCGCGAGCTGATCGAGAAGCGGTCCGACATAGCGCTCGGCTCGCTCTGGGTGATGGCCGAGCGGGAGAAGGTCGTGGACTTCACCGTACCGTACTACGACCTGGTCGGGCTGACGATCATGATGCAGAAGACGAAGACGTCGACGTCCCTCTTCAAGTTCCTTACCGTGCTGGAGAACGAGGTCTGGCTGTGCATACTGGCCGCGTACTTCTTCACCAGCTTCCTCATGTGGGTGTTCGACCGTTGGTCGCCGTACAGCTATCAGAACAACCGGGAGAAGTACAAGGACGACGAAGAGAAGAGGGAGTTCAACCTGCGCGAGTGCTTCTGGTTCTGCATGACCTCGTTGACGCCGCAGGGCGGCGGCGAGGCGCCGAAGAACCTGTCGGGAAGATTGGTGGCCGCCACGTGGTGGCTCTTCGGCTTCATCATCATCGCGTCTTACACGGCCAACTTGGCCGCGTTCCTCACCGTCTCCAGGCTGGAGATACCGATCGAGACCTTGGAGGATCTCAGCAAGCAGTATAAGATACAATACGCTCCCACGCTCAACTCGCCGGCGTTCACCTACTTCCGCAGGATGGCGGACATCGAGGCGCGGTTTTACGAGTGAGTGACTTCATGTTCGCGACCAGCGTCACGCACACGCGTGACTCACCCGATCTTTCACCTCCCCGAGCTCATGTTCACTCCGGATTTTCCATTTTTATCTAACACGTTCGTTGCGAACAATTGAGAAACACCCGGTATATTTTGAGTATTACTACACGTTATTACGAACTTTGCGCCACGGTATTTTCGGAATCGAATGGTCTGATCAATTTGTAATATTTTTCCGAAATTTTCTCACTTTATTTTGAATTAAGGGCAATGGCGTCCTTAACAGCTTGACGCGGTGCAAATGAAGATTCTTGATCAGTGGAACGTGTGCAATTTGTCGTGCGCAGAATCTGGAAAGACATGAGCCTGAACGACAGCCTGTCCGACGTGGAGAGAGCGAAACTGGCCGTGTGGGACTATCCGGTTAGCGACAAGTACACGAAGATGTTCCAGGCGATGAAGGAGGCCGGCTTCCCGGCCGACATCAACGATGCGCTCAAGCGAATTCGGCGCGAAGGCTCGTACGCGAACAACGAGTTCGCTTATATCGGCGACGCGTCGACCATCAAGTATCTCTCCATGACGAACTGCGATCTGGCCCAAGTGGGGGAGGAATTCTCGAGGAAGCCGTACGCTATCGCCGTCCAGCAGGGCTCCGCGCTCAAGGATCAATTTAACAACGCGTACGTGTATGACAGAAGCGTTCGTGTACTCTCGCGAGCTCGCGATGATATTCTCACGTTGTTTCTCTCGCAGGATCCTCATACTGTTGAACAAGAGGAGACTGGAGAAGTTGAAGGACAAGTGGTGGAAGTACAACCCCGAGAAGAAAAACTGCGACCTGGAGAATGATCAGAGCGACGGCATCAGTATCCACAATATCGGCGGCGTGTTCCTCGTCATCTTCGTCGGCATCGTCTTCGCTTGCTTCACGTTGGCGATCGAGTATTGGTACTACCGGCATCGGTCGAAAGTCAGCGATCTGCAGAAAAGCGCCTCGCCCAAGACGAAGATCATGAAGGCGGTGAAACCGATCAGGCTCAATCTACACCCCGCCCCGACGCACGGTGTACAACCTTCGCAGAGATCGCGATTCTAGATTCTACATTCGGACCCGTTCGGGGAATCGCTCGCGTGGAAACATAGAGCAAGAGATTATAACTGTGTAGAGTTTATTGCACGAAGAAATACATGTGTTTTCAGGCGTATTGATGTCTCTTTTTTTTTTCCTTTTCTGGTTTCTGTTTACACCAATGAGACCAGACAGACTCACGAATGTTTTTCTCAGTTAGCGCGACGGTAAAGTGATCATTGCGAAGTACCAAGTCCTGACAGGTCGATCTGTGTATCTTTTATACCGAGAATTACGCGCACACGTATTTGATCGGATAATTTTATCACGAGAAACGGTAAAGGTGCTTCCTCGATTTTCGGGTGCACAAAGAACGAAGAAATAACTGCAGGAGGGGAGAACTGGAAAGGTACAATTTAAGCATATACACGATCTTCACATTTGCAGTGCCTTTATTGGATTTCTCCGTACAATCCGCATAATTCGCCAGTCGCGTCTCTTTCTTTCTCGCATTATTCTCCGAAGGTATAGCCATTCGTGAATGGCATCCTTTCGACGCGTTAACACTTTTTGTTTTGAACGTACGCTCGGCATCTGCAACCTAGTAACACTTCTCGCGTACCCGTCGCGGGGTAAGCATGTCCTCAAATTACACGATTTTTTTTTCTTTTATACATACGTTCTCAATTATCCTGTCTCGGGGGGAGCACAGGAAAAGCATCGGATACAGGGAGATTTGGAGCATCGGGATAAGGGAAGAGGATAGTCGAGGGATTAATCTTCTAGGGAGTTAAATTATAATTAGAAAAATACAATTAAGATAATTCATTATTAATTAAGAAAAACGACAAGAAAAGAAAAACAGCGCTCGAATGAAATACCCGAGTTGCAATCATATGCAGCATTCAAATAAGTACTCAAAACTGTCTGTAATTCCTAACTTTCGCGCGTTCGTTTTTCTTATTTAATTTCGATGCGCAAAACGTCCAATACTATAGGCGGCACGTCGGACGAGAAACGAAATTGCTCCCTACGATTTTTTCTACGAAAAATCAGCGCACTAAGTTTCCTTGTAAATCACATAAAAGTAATCAACAACCTACAACTGAAATCACGTGGACTACGTTCTTCGACGTTTTCTCGACGTGAAACGCTGTGTAAGGTGTACACTTTTTTTTCCTTTTTTTTTCATATTTCGTTTCTTTCCTCCTTACTCGTCAAAGGATTAATGTTCATTTATCTAAATGAATATTGAATAGTCACGCGTCTCACTTTATTTCGATATCGCGTGTTGCTTATTACGAGTGACGATGGGGTTTATTCGTGTCTTCTTGGATACATGCATAACAAATTCCACATGCCAAGAGGACCCCCATTCACGCTCCTATCGTTTGTATCTTCGTTTTGCAATAAAAACAAGTATACCTAAACTTCAAATCTTCAGTCACGTAGTTTATTTCCCCAGCTTACATTATTCGTTCCGGCATCGTCACAAATATGTCAGTGCCAATCTTCTTCAACAGCTTTTCCCTCACCTTGTTCATACAGTTCTTCCTGTCGAGATGGAAATGCATGGAAATGTTAAGCGTACAATCACAATCAATGTAATAAAATGAAAATTTTCGCATCAACGAATTTCTAATTACAACGTGCGGTTTTATGATTATTATGCAAATAACGCATTTACAAAGTAGTATATACGTAAGTATATACGTGTTTACAACGTTTCTTACCATTCTCTATCATCTGCCAGATTGATCTTGACTGCTGCCCGGTACATTCTATCTAAAATATACTTCCGTTTCTCTTCCTCATTACGAAACACAACTGTAGTGTCATCATCATCACTTTCCTCTTCATCCTCGTCCTCATCCTCATCTTCCTTTCTATTCTCTTCACACTTTTTTTCTCCATTCTCTACTTGTCTTTCTTCATCATTCTCGTCTTCATAATCGTCATCGTCGTCATCGTCGTCTTCGTCGTCGCCATCATCGTCATTATCATCATCATCCCCATCATCATCATTATTATTATCATCATTATCATCATCGCCATCAACATCACTATCATCATCATCGTCGTCGTCGTCTTCATCGTCGTTTTCGTTTTCATCACCGTCATCATCATCATCATTATCTATTTCATTATTATCGTTCTTGTTATCGTCATGTTCTTTACTTGTATTGTATTTGTCGTCGTCATCATTGTCAACCTGATCGTGATCATTATTATCGTGCCCATGTTCATTTTTATTTTTTGCTTCTTTTTTATCCTGTTCGTGGCACTTTTCGCGATCCTTTTTCTTTCTATCACTCTGGGCGCTTTCGTTCTTGTTCACCTCATGCTCCACTTCCCCTTCGTTCTCATCTTCATCGCAGCCTTTCTCATCGTCCACACCTTCACCTTCCAATTTCTTTCTATTTCCATTATGATGTGGATGTCCATTCTGTTCTATTTCCGGCTCGTCAGTTTGGCTTGTTTTCTTGTTATCTATTGCTATTGTATCTTTGTTTTGTGTAACCTGTTTATTTGTTGGATACTGAGCCGTGATTATTTTTCCCCCTTCAATAACTACTTCTTCTTCGTCCTTGTTTATGACAGTATCTTCACCTCTAAGTGGGGTACTATCATAACAATCATCGTCGAAGATGAGTCTACGCCTGACCGCAAATCGTACAGGGTCTGTTTGGATGCTCTTGTCGCACTGGCGTACCCTGAATTTCGGAGTTAAATTGGAAGATATCGTTGACACGACGGGGCTGGCTGTGTCATTCTCACGATACTCCATATAAGGGCTCTCTCCGCCAGGAAGGTACCATACGTTCCCTGACTCAGACCTGCGGTAGGCGACTTGTTCTACAGCAGTATTGACGGGGAATGTAGTTCCGTCTGCCCAGTAACCATCGTCCTTTATCGGACGAAAATGTGTTCGTGCGGAAGTCAACAGATCCTCATCTGGTTCTGGAAGGCTACTCAGCTTCAGAATCGAAGGGGATTCCACATGACTTCCATGAGGAGGCTTACAAGATGCTATTGGAAAGGAACCAACCGCTTGTATATTTTGAGTCAAATATACCCAGTTATCCTCAATTCCTTTCCTGCGCCACAGATCATTGCTAATCAAGTCCGGCCAATTTCTTGTATCTTTGGTGGTATTATATCCTGTAAATAACAGACACATATTAGAGAGGCAGAACAAACGAATGAATGTCCATTCTGCAGAGAGTAAGAAAAAGAGAGAGGAAGGTCGTTCGTGAGAATGAAAGAGAGGGGAAGAGAACGACCGGCCAATAAACGGAAGATATAAAATCCTGACGAAATTTTATCTATGTATGTATTATGAAATATATATCTAACCTGCGTTATAATTAAAGTTGTTTTCCACCTGATCCTGGACGTTGATTAGCTCGCCATTCTGTACATCACTGATAGGCGCTTCAAGGCGAGATCCTGGATATAGTGAATCTATATCAATGATTTTCCCATTTTTCGAGCCAGATGAATAGACGCTCATAGGAGAACCATTTGGTATCGTGAAGATCGGCTGTGAATTCGGGAATATTGCGGGAGCAGGAGGGATTATCCTGTCCTGCAGGAGATTGCAGTCCTGCTGTTCTTCCTGCGCGCTATGTATTCCGACATTCCATATTGCCTCAACATCCTCATTAAACTTTGCTTGCAATCGTGCCAACTGTAAACGTTCAATTTCAAGTTGCAGTCGATCCTTCTCTCTTTGCCGTTCCATCGACTCAACAAACCCAAAGCTGTTTTTACTGTCCGGCTGTTGGGACTCAACGTTACTTACAATGGACACATTATTATTTTTATTGCAGGCATCGTTATTCTTGTTATTATATGAGTTTATTGTGTTGTTGCAATATGTCGTGCCAATATTCCTTTCCGTCCACCGAGAGATCTCTTCGATCAGTACAGGTTGCAATGAGACTGTGAATTCTTCTTGAGTTCCGTAAGCGCTACCAGCAGGCATGGATGCTTCTATATTCGTTGCGGGTGCGTGAAATTCTTCGTTGGGCACTTTAAATTCTTCTTCCATAAGATTCACGTTCCTGCCGTCCACTTTGTCTAGCCTCGTCATCACTTCATCAACCAGCATCATTATTCCTGACAAGTTTGCCTGGGTACGCAGAGACAGAGAAGATATTTCGAATTAAAATTAAATATTCTCCTTTAGTTTTCAACTTGGAGCTAAAATCTCGTAGTTACAATACGGACAAAACGATACTGTCGAACTAAACGAAAGGAAATTCTTTATCACAGTCGATTATAGTCTGGAATTTTATTGGAATTTAGCACAATTTTGTTTTAGTACTGCCAATTGAATTAGCGTATGTGAAGTAGTCGGAATTCTCGAGACCAATTGGATTGGCATTTGCGAGGGTTATATTACAGCCTAGAGATTGCATTTACATTAAAACGTCACGTTAAAACTTACATCGAAACTGCTAGCACCTATCAGACATCCCAGGGCAATAGCTCGTCGTTCGGCTCGCATACAGTCACCAAGTGTCTCCAGCTCTTCTATGGATGAGGCAAAGAGGTGTTGTCCTGTGTATGTGTCTACTCCAACGATCCCTTGCACAGTACTTAGGGCCGAGATGGGGTAGCGCAATAGAGAGATTAAAAACTCCAGGTATCTGGACACGTTTACTCCCAATATACACAGCTCTACATAAAGCCACATGCGCAACTCATCCTCGGCCCTTAAGCTGAAGAATTCACGCCCTTGAGGGGACGTAGCTATCCCAACCAGATGTTCTCTCGGGCTCCTCATTCCCTCTTACGGAATATTCCCCTAGACCCAGAAACTCTAACAAACTCCACTACCCCTCGGGTGATCATCTCTCCTATGGAATTACAAATAAGATTATCACACAATGTAATATGTGTGTTGCAAGGGTTAAGATTAGATAAAGGGGACAAGGTCGCTTATACGAACATAGTGTGGACTCACCTATATACAGTAAGGTAATACGGTATTTTATTATTGTCCTTTAATGTTTCAATTTAACTGAATCCACCACCATAACGCTCGGGCTCGTCAAGTGTTTCTTTTCAATTCTTATTTGAAATCTTTTTTATTATTTTGCGTTTTGCAGTTACTTAATTGCCCGGGAACGGTATTAATGTTTCTTAGAGTTTCAGTTACGTTGTTTAAAAATTATTTAATTCTTGTACATGGGTGGTGGATGTATTATTAGAGTGAGGCTGGCAGGTCTAGTGAAGGATAACAAGTATAGTTTCCTTCCCATTTTGACACTGTAAGTTAACAGAAAACAGTTTGAATAAACGTTCCGGTTGGAAGGAAAGCCTCATCTTGTTTACATTTTGTGTTTTTTCAACATTTACACGGAATTCAAGTGTTTTCTCCGAAATGTAAACAAAACAGAAAAGGACTCGGGACATTTTCCTCGTCACGACTCGCTTCTACATGTTAGATCTTTCATAAAAAGAGCTTCGTTCCATCGTTTGAGAGCCCGTTCGCGATCGAAAGAACCAAACTACTGAGAGTCAAAAACTGGGCACAGATTCGTGGGTGTTTCCAAGCTCGCTTGTACAGAGTCGCTCATACACTTCGAAATTAGATCTTTACCGACGTCACTGCGCGGATTCTCTACGTTCCAAAGCAACGCGATTACTTGGGAGCATGATTTTATTACGCGACATATACTTGACATCTCTTTGAGACGATCACCAAAAGCTGTCAGCAGAATGCGAGAGACGTTAGCAGTCGTCTCGACGATAACATGACCATACAGGATGATGAAATTGTGATGTCACGACACGCAGGAGGCTGACAAACGTACCGAGGCCAAGTAGCAGTCACACGCGGTGCGCAATGTGCGTGCAAACAGAGACGCACGTTGGTGGCGGCACGCGTGCCAGAGACCGTTGCGATCGCTGTCAAAGAGACGTCATTATCTACAGATAGGAGAGAACGCGTAATCTCCTTCCGCATTATCTCGCATCGACGAAAAAGGCTGTGCGACGCCACACGGGAGAACACACGATGCGTACGACGCGACGTAACGTGACGCGCGAGATCCGCGAGGCGGCCGCCGAGAATTTTCCTTCTCTCTCTCTCACTCTCTCTCTTTTAGGCGTGTGTATGCGTGTGTGTACTCTGGCACGCGTGGTGTCCGCGACGCGTGCCTCGCGCTACTCTTGGCGATTGTTGGCGGGCAATAAGAGAGCACCTCCCGAACGGGCAATGCAAATAACCTTGCCGATTGCGCTATATAATGTTTCGCCTGAGTCATAGCTCTGCCCGGAACGAGAGCCCCGTGCGTGACGTTACGAAACGCGCGAACCGCGAGACGTTCGTTAGCGCGCGCGGCTCACGACGAGGTAGACGCGCGCGACAGCGTGCGCGAGTGTCGTGCCGCGATAACGATGAATCCAGGCCACTTTCTGACCTACCTGCATGCCTCGAGAGATGATTCTCACCCCGGCCTCTTCTACACACCCCTCTTAGTGAAAAACATGGCGAGCTACTAATACTGAAACTTCCAAACTTCCACTTACCATCTCGGCCGTGGAGTCACAGTATCAACACAGTGATACGCGGCCCGCTTCTTCTTATCGCACGTGCTGCTCCCTCTGGTAGCCAATGAACACTCGCGAACGGACTCGCCCCGTAATACACTAGGACGTAACCGAACGAATCACGGGGAAAAGCTTTCACGTCGTCGAGTGTGTATTCACAGTCCCGTTTAATTTACGCAGCTCTCTTAATGAAGAACGCCTCGACTTAACGAAGAAGTGGGTGAAAAGTTGAACGAGATGCCGGGTGAATGGACGAAACGTCGGTGTCTCGAACGCGTGTCGCACCGGACGTAACTAGACGCAAAGTTCCTAGTTTGCGACCGAATATTCAAACGCACTTTGGAATTTCCACTTGCTGATTCGCTCGAACAAAGTGCATATGTAATACACTACGTACACCGTTTTTTATAAATGCGTCTGGTAGTCAAGTGAATAATCGTGAACGAAGCTTCGTGTCGCGACGAATACTGCGAAACGAGACTCGAGATTTTAGATTGCTTCTGGACTTCGAGAAGGCAAGCTTGTTGCAAACGCGTCACGAAGAAACTGAAGAATAAACGAATGAATGGAAGAGATCTTCCCTTTATAGGATTTCTCCTGATGAGAAACGCAAAAAATCCCGTGAAGCCAAACCATAAAAGATTCATTGACTCGCCGTTATTTTGAGATAACGCGGAGCCAATGAAAACTCTGCATTCTCTAGGAAGAAACTGTAACGCCCACGAGCATTCTATATTCCTTGTCTTGGTAACACTTTCGCATCTACCCAAGCTGTGTGGGGCATATTGTTCGGCTTATATGTAGTTGATTTATGGTATATACTTAAATATTAGTCCTTTGCAGGTATACGACTATTAATTTCTCGAAAACTTTCTCTCGACCCTTCCCTAAAAAATATGACACTATCGGACTGATACTTAAGAGATATTCGAACAATAGTTTTGAATCGGACGGAAAATTTTGTCAAGTCGAAAACCGTCCCGAGCTAGATTGTGCTTTTCTAGTTTAATTTCCGTCGTTACGTTTCCATTTTAAGTACTTCTTTCAAATCTCACACTCCGAAAATAAGAAGGACGATAAAGGTTAAACGCGATATCCGGATTAAATCGGTCGAAGAAGGGGATATTTTTATACAGAGAATATATTATAAATAATATTTCGCAAATTACAAATGTGCGTGGTCTCTCTTATACGTTCTACTGTTGTAAACTGTTCCGTCTTAAGTACTTGTCACACTGCAGGCGTCACAAGTGTCTTGACGTCTGAATTGCACCGCGATACTTTTCGAGCGATGCAACTTCACGTTTAATAACGTCTAGCGACGCTACTTCCGCTACTTCAGTTCCTCGCGAACTTTCCCGCCTCGGTGTTCTCGGCTCGAAATTTTCGGACGCGTCCGTTACAATGTCTCCGTGTAATTACGCCTCGAATTACGAGATCGCGTCGCGATAGCCGACCGATCTCGTGTCACATGAGAGGATCGGTTCGCGAGACGTGAGGCATTTTGAATGGTCGAATTTTTGAACGGCTGCACATCGCAGCGTCGAGAGGTTATTCTTCTTCGCGTCGGTCGCACAGGTAACATATTCCCGGCCGATATTCACTGCCAGTACTGAAAATCTATAGTGTACGTAACATGAATTATAGATTTTCGGTACTGGCAGTGAATATCGGAATGCAGCCGTAGCTGTATCGGCGTATCGGGCTTGAGATTCAAAATGGATGATTCGGGAGGGGGAGGGGGGAAGTTCCGAACGAAATTCCGTAATGCAATTTATTTCTTCGTAGCAGGTTCGATCGTGAATCCGCCGAAGTGTAGCGGAGTATCCACGTTGGCGAAAGTGCATTTCTCAGAACAGCAGAAGATCGTTTATGAAGACAAGTCGGCGCGAAGATCCACCGGCCGTCGGGAAATGCCAATTATCGATGAGCCAAGTGAGTAGATCTCTTTCTTTTCACACGGTACGACTGATTTTTCTTTTCATTATTCTCTTCTCACCAGAAATAGCAATATCTCTTGACAAAAACATGTTTCTCTCTATTTGGGATGAGAAAAGAATAATGAAATGGAAAAGGGACATTGGAAATTGCTGGCGTTTTTTGTGGCTGTTTTTCGTGTCATAAAAACAGTAATGGTTAAGTATAGAAAAAAGATTAGAACCAAACTAAAAAGAACATAAAATCAATTGGCCCGAAGCTGATTTTACGGCGTTTGTAAAGGGGACAAAGCTAGAAGATTGATGATTTGTCTCGGCGTAGTCTTGCCCGAAAAACAATGTTTTAGAATATTGTACGTCTTTTTCGGTCGTCTCTGAAGCGACTTCTAATATTCACCTGAACACGTTTCGAGTCACTTGGGAAAGTACACAATTGAAACCATATGTTTTTAAGCGAAAGAAATTGTACGTTGCGCTTTTACGAGGGCTTGGCATTCTCAACATGTATGTTAGCTAAGAAAATATAATAAATCAACGGAATTTCTCATTTGTCAGACTGCACGGGCGTTCAAGATACGTCCTCATTCTTCTTTTTCTAGCTTCTCTCTTGGATGTTTTATAGTGTATTTTAATCCTTCACGTTATATGTTCTTCACTATTATTTCTCGCTACTAGAGATCCTCTTACACGTTCTTTTCCATCTCTATTTAAAATATTTACCACAACTATAAAATGCCTCCGCATGCCATTATTTATCATATTTTAAATTCAATTTGTAAAAAAAATATATGTAAGACATAACGACGACGGGGAGGGAGGCGTGAATAATCAACAGAACTTCGATATAAAGTTTCTTCTCTCGCGAGCACGATAAAACACCCGATTCTTTACGAGAAGAAAGAAAGCAATTCGAAAGAGGCGGAGGAGGGTGGGGGTAGAGGAGGCTCGATCGCCGGCGTTCTTGGCGCGGTTCCCGCGGCGGATGAAAGGAAGGGCGAGGTGAAAAAGGCCCGACGATGTATATAATCTGATATCGAGGCGCGGATAAAAGCTCGGATTAAAGTCCGGAATTAAATCATTTCGGGCCCCGGCGAGAATCCAGCGATATTAATCCACTGGCGCGCGTACACGTCGACTCCGCTGCACAGATCCATCCCCCTCGCTGTCCACCACCCCCCTCCTCCTCCTACCACCCTCGCCCGACAACGATCCCGACCCCTCGTCCTCTCCGCGCCATGGCTGGGTTCGCGGAGGTTAGTCGCTTCTCCTGGGGAACCGTCCGAGAGCTGCGCTGCGGCGACAGGGTGCACGCGGGGGTTGTAACCCCGCGGGATGGGCGAGGGATGAGGACGGGGGTGGTGAGCGGCGTACGTGTATGCGTGTGTGTTGTGTAAGGGCGGTTTTGCCACTGCGCAACCCGCACGACGCAGACGGCAGCCGGCTATATACCTGGTTCAACGACCACCGCCCTGCTCTCGTCCAACCCCGAAGTACCCGGTTCGAAGGGGATGCGCGACTCCCGACAACGGGGGCGCGACGGAGAGTGCCATCGACGGGACGATGGTGGAAGGTGGGCGAGGGAGAACGGTGTTGGCGGGGGTGAGCTGGTGGTGGGTGGCGGGATCGAGGGGTACGCCGGGGGTCTCGCCAGGCAGCCGGAGCGGCCCACGGGCCAGTTCCGTCTCGAGCTCAGGGGTAGAAGAGCTACTGGCCGCTTGTCTGCTCCCTTCTTTCGCTATAGTTTCATTTCTTTCCGTTTTAGTTCCTCTTCAGTTCCGATTGATTGACATGTACACGTATAATATATAACCGCAGTATCGGCACACGTACACGCACACGTACACACGAAACCGCATAATACATACGCGCACACACACACGCACGCACGCACGCGCGCGCACGCACACACACACACACACACACACACACACACACACACACACACACACACACACACACACACACACACACACACACACACACACACACACACACACACACACACACACACACACACACACACACACACACACACACANTTCATCATACATACACACCGTCGTCACGTAGGGACACCGACCGATGCTCTCACGCACAACGTCGTCTCCACGATCATATTCACACATATGTACACACATACACACATACATAAACACTAGGGAAAACACTTATATCCCGGTGTATACATAAATACGCACACACGTACAGCGACGTATGTACGGTACACGCACACGGTAAATTCGTTTGTTCGTTGTTCGTGGTTGAAAAAAAAAATTCGCAAGCACGATTAGTATACCGGCTTTCCCGTCGTCGTCGTCGTCGTTATCGCCGTCGTCGTCGCACGTTAAATGCACGGACACACCCGAGCCCAGTATCCAAGTATCCTTAGGTCCGTACCTGGCCAGGTGTATCGGGCCGTCGCGTAGTACCTGCGTCTTCTGTCCATTCAATGCGCGCGTGCATCGAGCGCGGGTTCGTTGAGTTTTAGGAAACGTAATTGTCGCCTTCTCAGGTACGTGCAAACATGTTATATCGATAAAGTGCCGGCTGAAATGCCGGGATCCCGTTCCCGAAAAGCACCTGCGTTGTCGGTTCGCCACGCGATGATTACCTCCTATGGTGTATGTTTGACGAAAATCCAGCACGAGGGGCGTTTCGTTCGGGAAACTAAGCGGTTTCGCGCACATTGCTGCGCTACCTGATCGTTTCACACGACGATTAACCCGATGTTGACCCTGTGTGCTCTTAGGGTGCCATTCAAGATTTCTTGTGAAACCCTGAACACGCCGCGACGGCGTTTTTCGGCTTTGAAATCTAAACCTAAATCAGTTTCCGCTTATTTCACAATCAGAAAAGCGCGGCCACGGCATTGATTTCAAGGTTTATAAGAAATTTTGGACGGCGCCGCCATACTGTAGAGGGCAAGGGGTTAATTTATTGCAGTAATATTGATCGGAGAAATTTCTAAATTGGCGAATCTTTAGTCAGATATTTCTTTCCGCATCTTCGTTTCGAAACACGCGCTAAACTATCGGCTAATGACGCGAAGCGACATTGAAAAATTGTGATGTTTTTTCCATGATTTTTCCATAATTTCCAAAGTTAACAACAATCGAGTGGCAACTGTATATCTCGGTTCATGCGAGTTTCACAAAGCAACTACGCATGAAGCTCCAGCTGCGATTCGGGAACGGGTATTGTGATAATGTGAAAGCATGTGTATTAATATTTGTCCATGTTTCATTTGATAATACATTTATTTTACCACTGTTAACATATTTATATCTTAACGTAGAAGTAATAGCGTAACGTAGCTATCATCTCTTGCAACGGTATCATAAACGACTATGAGAAATGTAACAAGAATATCATGAAAATGTACGTAATATACAGCAAGATATGCGATATCGTGTCGCTTTATATAAGCTATGGGAACCGGGGAAATCATTTATTGTCACGAGTAAAGTGTCAAAGGTAGCGTAAGGTCGTCAAGATGCGTTCGCGTGAAAGAGAGAGAGAGAGGAAGAGAGAGTCAACGTTCGACAATGCGAAAAATAATGCGTGTCCCGTTATCATCGACATCCCTGGAGCCGACGTTATTCTCAGCGAAAGGCAAAAACACGAAAGCTTATCACTAACGCGCATATTTAGCGTCCGCGGTTCGCCACAATCTCCCCGAAGCGTATCTCTTTCTCTTCTCCTCAGAAGAGTTCCCTCCCTCCGTTGTCGGTCGACGCGACGGTTACTTCCTTGACCAAACGTGAGGATTGATTCGCGTTCCGCCACCGGCCGCTCGTCGATATTCTTATCTCGCGGAAGCTCCTCCAGCGCGATAGATAAGAGCGCAGCACCGGTGCAGCACCGAAAGCAACCCCCCCGTCCCCGTCTTGTTGCGCAACGGAGACAGCATATCGCGTGGCCGCGCGAGGTCCGACCTCCGGGGTTACGTCTGTGCGCGGAACCCCGCGTCGAGAAGGAAATCCGAGGCGGGATGATCGTTATCTGCGCGACTTGACGTTCCTGCGAGGTACCGTCGCTCTGTTCCTGCTGGTCGCGAGCTCCAAACCGCCCCGCGTCAGCTGATTGAAATCGATAATGGTGAGCCGTGGCTCGGTGGCGACGGTGGCGGCGGGTCGTCCCGTCGTCAGGGCTTGCACCCTGTCGAGCGGTGCCCCGGGACTCCGGAACCTGTAGCTCCGGCTCCTGCACCCGCCGACGCCCGTCGCTCCAGTTTCACTCGCGATTCCGGTTCCGGGTTGGCCCATCCGCGTGCCGCTCATCGATCGGTAACGCGCGCTCGGGAGCGGCTCAGCAGCCTCCTCCCGGAAGTACCTGACGATTCGGCCCGAGATTAGCCGACTGTAGTAACGACTGTAGTTACGCCGACAAATAACGTGCAGCGCGAGCGAACGGTCTATTTCGGGTGCGAGCTAAACGTACGGGCGTGCGCTGCATTTTCCACCCCTTCTCGCACATCTCTCGGCTGGTCGCGATTTAACCGCGAGGAACCTCCCGCCCGGAAAGCCCTCCTCCGGAGAGTTATCGCTCTTCTTCGGACCGGCGAATTTCATCCCTTCTCCGCGACAGGAGAGACTCTGATAAAACGCGTTGATGAAATATTTGATATTCGAGCAAACGAAGTTCTTCTTTCGTTCCTGCTGTGATCAGGAATCATGATTATAGCGATAACTCTGCGAGGTGAGCGACCGATATCATATTTACGCGTGAGAAGGTTCGAGATAATTACTCGTAAATGCTGGCGAGGTGCAAAGTCGCCGGAGTCCTGACTGTTCTCGGTCGGGGCACCCTTGGAAGACGATGTCTCTGTCGGGATTGACGTGTCCGCCTGTTCGACGGCTGATCCGGCAGCCCAGACGGGATAAGCCCGGTGAGTTTGTAATACTCCATGAAGACGCGAGCCAGATTACGACCCAGCCTGTAATCTGCGATCGGGTCTGATGGTCAAGGCTTGAATCTCTCGAATTCAGCGTCGGCCGATAAAATGCGCGTGCAAATCACAGGTAAAAATTTGCCAAGGGGTATTGGAGTAATTATTTACTTGAATTCTAGCACTTCGATGTTTTCTTCTGTAGGAACCAGTTAGTACAGACTACACTGGGGAAAAAAGTACTTAAAAATTTACTTGTGGGATGTAAGGTTGATTTCTGTGAAATAAAAGCTTTATATCCCGGAAATAAATTTCTAAGTAACTTTTTTCACAGTGTAGATTAAATTCTCTAGCTCGTTATTCCAGTTTCTTACTGGCTGATTATTCATTAAAACATATAGATTCGGTTTTGTGGTTTAGCCGTTGTCTATAGCCATTGCATATAAAATATGACAGAGCAGATGGCGCTGTCTATTCAGAAATATATAATCTAGCTATAATGCAGCCGGCACAAGCATTTAAAGATGAGGTGGCAAATTAAAAAAATTGAGGATACGATTGTTCCATTATTAAAAATCTTAAAAAAGCACAAATGAATATTACGTTACTGCCTAGCGATTACTTATGATTTTTCATTCGGTAACTGCAGTTTCTTTTTGTTTAACCATTAGCTAACTTATTTATCTAGACGTTGTTAAGCCATTAGGAGAAGTGAACGTTATGTTACTGGCTGGTAGCGGCGTTAGACACGAATTTACTGCCTCGTAGATGGACACCCGCGAGGTTTAATTTCCACTGAGATTGATAATACGGCCCGACTAGAAGATAGAAAGAAAGACTACATTTCGCATTTACATTAATTCGCGATCGCTTCGACGTGTCTCTTGTCGTGTGGCTCGCGCGAAGGATACAGCTTTCCTCCGTATACGGCATTATGCCGGGCATCCCCTTCTTGCTGTAACCATACATAGAAACCTCGATGCTGTAGCAGTTAACGTGCTCCTTCAGAATGGAGCACAGATAACGACGCGCTGTCCCGGCTTTGTTATGGTCCTGATTGTACATAGTGTTCCCCAGCTCGTAGTCCTCCGCGTGTTGAGCCAACAATTTCGGCAGGACAATGTGTCTCTCATACCTGAGAGGCTGGCAGCCGTCAGTCAGGTTGGATTACACGTGGGTTTACGGTTAGTTTACGAAGGTCATGGCAGCGACTTTTCCTTTTCCCTTCGTCTTGAAGGGACGTGACTCGTTTTCACGCGTCAACGGGCGTTTAACGTTACGTGGCCGAAAAAGAGTTAGGATTACCTGTAGACATCCTCGTACGTGCTCCCGTAAACGAAAACACCTGTCGCGTTGGTATGCGCATGCAGGTCCAACACACAATCCAAGGGTGTTTGCGAGTTTTTATCGAGAGATTTCAGCAGCGATCTCGTAGCCAGCAGGGCGGGGTGAATCCATTCGGAGATGCAGTTCCACGATCGGTTCAGGTCCAAGCCCATCACCGTGGATCTTTACGTTCGAAATTATCGCGGAATAATCATACGTTCTTCGCGAATGATGACCTGATCGCGTGAATCGGACGCGAGGTTAAGTTCCTCATCGATTTTTAATTTCGCCCGTCAACTAGAGCGAAAATAACGCGTCACTCAAAAGTTGTTTATACACACAAAGACTTCCGACGAGCTTGCCTGTCGGTTTGAAGAGTTTTATATAACTATGTATATTTGTAATAATTCTGAAAATGAGACACAGTACTAATTGGGTTAGCGATTGCTTTTCTATATGAGAATAATGAAACGAAGAATTTTCATATGTTGACCTATTGAAAGAAATTGCGGTTAGAACTCGACGATTATAAGAATTATCTACGGATGAAAAAAATAATATACCGATGAAAAAATACATATATATGTATATATATGCACAGAATTATTAAAAATGTACATAATTATATAAAAGTCTTAAAATCGACAGGTAAGTAAACTTTTACGTATATGAACAATTTTCAAGGCGAAAGTTGTCCGCGAATTTGCCAGCGTCTTTGGCTACCTTGAGAAAGAGAGAGAGAGAGAGAGAGAGAGAGACATCCTCACCTGTAATTCCCGAGAAAGACGCCATCCGGGTTGAGCATCGGCACTATCTTAAAGATCACATACTCCCGGAGTACCTGAGCTATAGGATGCGCGCTGACCAAGAAATCCATCAAGCCCTGACACACGAAGGAAGACGGCGACTCGCCCGGGTGAACTCTAGCGAGGACAACGACCACTTTTCTAGGTCGCTCCGTGTCTTCGAGGTCGGAGGTTATAGTTACGAGCTCTACATTCCTCTTCTGGATCGACTCGGCCAGCGTTTCCCGCTTCGTGTATAGCGGTCTGCCGCAAAGATTGTCTAAGTGTCCCAAGTAGCGGGTGTACGAGTACGGATAAGTCAGCGCGAACTGATAGACGTCGTCCTCGCGGTCGAACGCGAACGCGCAGCTCAGCACGTAGTGATTCTGATGTTGCGCCGATCTGTAGTAGAATACCTGCAAATCTCCGGGAGTAAATCGTGTTAGCGTGTCTTAATCGGATGATTCTCGAGTTTCATTTTTTTTTTTTTTTTAATGACGTGTACAGTGAGCGCGCAAACGAGCGTGAAAATTTTCGAATTTCTACGGATAGTAATAAATAATATATTCTCCTGAGGATTACGCTTTAGTCGATGATTGGCTGAATTTACGACGACAATCGGCCGCGCAAGCAGCGACGATAATCGTCAGTCGCGATTCGCGGCGCCGATAATTCTAATTTAGAAGACTGCCGATAGTAACCGATGGAGTAATTGGATATCGGAAATTCGCGTTCTGACACAATTTCTCGAGATTGCAATCGCTGACGTAAATATCGGGGCATTTCTGTGCCAATCGCGCGACGGATTTAGGAATTTGATTCGCATAATCAATCAGACAGTTGATTAAAATTGACGTTTTTCTAATTACGTCACATAATATTATAAAGGATCTTATTAAAACTAAAATACGTCATAACGTCTCGAATTCTCGAAATACATATACATATTTAACCCTTTGCACTCCAGCCTAGTAATGCATAGAGGCTATTAGTTCCAAGTACATACCTATGATGTAGAAGAAAAATAGAGTCGTTTCAATAAAACAAAATTTTTATTTCTTAGCTATTTTATAACAAAACATATTCTAACTTATATTATAAAAGAAAAACATAAATTTTAGGACTTAAAATTTCTTAAAGTGCCGAGGCAGCAAAACAACCATGTCGCCGCTACGGCGACAGCGGAGTGCAAAGGGTTAATTACCTATGTGCCTCTTTTTGTTATCTGTGCATCTCTATTAGAAAATCTAATGCATAAAAATAGCATTAATAAGAAAAATAAAAAATAGTAATATTTTCGTATTTGTAATATTATGTTTCAAATCAACATTTATTATTTAGGTAGTGAAATAAATGTATAGAAGCGTGATTTTGCTTGATAAATACTAGATTTATGAACGATCCCCTTGATGTGCCGTTAAAAATACGGCATTCTGCGTCACAACTACTTTAAAGAAACGTGAACACCGAAACGTCGTCGTAATTATCTCGACGCTCTTCAAAAGAAAGTTCTCACCTGCTCTCGCGGTATCCGCTGCCACTTCGGTCTGCTGCTGCTCTTCACCAGCGGCGTCATTCCTTGCCGGAAGAGGTTCGCGCTCTTCGAGATATTCACGATGTTGAATATCACCCGCTGATCCGCCTTAACGTTGTCCACGGTGAAGTTGAACCACATGCGCAGCCGGGGGCCGCAGGTGTCGGGCCTGATGAAGAGATCGTACTCGAACTCAGAGATCAAATCCACCCGGCCGAGATTTCCCGTCTCGAAGGTCGCGTCGAAGCAGATATGGCCCTTCTTGGCTTTGCCGCTGTGGCCCGGCGGTCGCATCACCATCTTGTTCACATTGCCCAGGCCGCCCTCGGCATCGCTGTCTTCGCTCTCTGCAAAACAGCGCGCCGACGATGCGATTAAACGGGCAAATAAATATAATCCCGGGTGGTGCGACGAAATATCGAACGTCGAACGAGAGAATAGAGAACGTGGACAAGGTGGTGGACGAGTATCATTCTATCGCTACTCGTGAAAAAATCGAGCGTGCGCGATCGTAAGAGCGAGAAGACTCGCGGAGGACTTTCCCTCGCGAATTCTCTCTTTTCCCTTTTTTCTTTTTTTTACGACACGCGTGGAACAGCGAGAATGTCTGACCGGCGCGCTGGTAAAGACTGGTGTGCTCCAGGGGGTCGCGTCCCTCGCACGAGAAGGCCATGATTCTCTCTTTAAATGACTCGGAACGATCTATCGTGCCGGCGATAGACGCGGTCCGGCGCTATCGGGAAACGGCGGGGCCTCGCGGGCGATCAACGTGAACGACCATAGAGCAAACGACGACGACTGTGACCTATCGGGCGGAAGATACGACGCGGGACTGACGGCACCGTTGATACCCCGGGTATCCAACACCTACCTCTGCCCGCTCCGAACGGTAGGTGTTAACACCGCCTACGTGATAAGAGCGGTACGCGCCGTCCCCCGCGCGTTCTCATACACGTCCGCCTTCGTGGTATCCCTTGGCAGCGGTGATTTCGTGATTCCTCGAGCGGTTCCGTGCGAGGAATGGGAATCGGATCGCTAATCGGGGGCTAACCTCTCGCGTGGCTGCCAGGCGTCGACGATCTCGTACGTGAGATATCTTTCGACAGCCGCGAGTTTCGCCCCCGCACACACCGGAAGGACCGTTCCCATACACACATACACACCGGTCTTCTAACCAGGAACTCGTTGGCCGTCACGAGATTCGCGGGGGCGGGGCGAGAAATCGGCGGTCGGCACGATTCTGATAGATTCGATTAGCAGATGCTGAGATTAGGGGTGCGCCGGTGATACCAGCGGGTGCCTGGCGGGAGACGCGATAGTTTTATGGGTTAATACGAAGTCACGGCTCAGCCGGGGGATGAATGTAATGGATAGAGCTGCACGCTTTGTCGCTTTGCTCTCTCGAAGGTCGATTAACCGCAGATATAAAAGATACCGGCCGCGATATATTCCGGCGCGGCCGTTAGCGGCGGCGGCGGCCGTCGATTACACGTGTACACTCGCCGTTATCACGTCGTATACAACGTCGGATGGGCTCTTCCGAATTGGCCGGATTACGCGCTGCTCTGCGTGAGCGATATTTTTGCGAGCGGATACGGGTAGGGGCAGAGAAAATCATGGTTTCGTGCGACCAGATAAACGGGGAAACATGAAGGAGCCTCGTGGTATTTCGCGACTCGATTTCTAAATATGGGGCGCAATTTCAGCGCTCAGGTTGCCGGCGCCCTTTATCATAGAAACACAGTCCGTTCGACGGCAATCGTTACCCGATCTAAATCGAGATCACTCGATATCTATTTCCAACGCGCGTGCTCGACGACGCAAATGTCGCACCTGATGACTTACGGCGCTATAGCCACCGGACAGGGTGACTTATACCGAGTTTGCGTCAAGATACGTATGGCCGGGTCGTCAATGATTCAAAACACGGAAATAAAAGGGCCTACGCACGCATACGCGTGTCGTGGGGAAACGTCGAGATCTTTATATATATCCGTTGGATAGTAATGCTTCGCGTAGCGCCACGTACGAGGTAACCGGCGCAAGTTTCGTTCGTTACACTTTGCGGTTTCAATTTGTAGACTCACCGGCGATGGGTCATTAGCGCAAGTGGATATCAACTTTCCCAAGGACTCGGGTGCCACGACGCACGGAAAAAAAAAACATTAGTCCTAAGTCAAGAATAAGTGTTCTCATATACAAGCAAGAATATTATCATCTTCTTAGAAGATTCTTAGCCTTGAATTGAATTGAAGTAGTACTTGCATCGATATAAATTCAATCAAATCATGATTAAAAGTTTCCTAAGAAGATTACGATATCCTTGTATATGAGAATATCTATTCTTGGTTTATAAGATAGGACTAAAATTTCTTTTCCGCGTGGGCTCGAAAGATTCTTCTCGGATAGGGGAAGCTTTATTTTAATTGAAAATGTTTCAACTACACGTTCGTGTAGTTGAAAAATATTCGTTGAAAACTGAGACGAAAAGTTAGGTAGAATTCTTTGAGATAATTAAGCGTCATTTCAGCCGTAAAATTTCGCGAGATTTGAATTGAACGCCTGTGATACGCTGAGATCGTTTTCGTCCGAAATATTTGCGCAAACTATCGATGAACTACTTTCGATCCGCCGCGATGCAACGTTCTCTCGGGGGATTGAATGTTTTTTTAATTTGCCAGAGTGAACGATCACCGCGCGTGCTGGCGTGTTTACGAAGAAACGGTGTCGCGAAATTGGGAACGAACGGGGAATCCGGTAGTAATGGCAGGGAGGATAGACAGGAAGCGCAATTAAAAGCGGCAAAAAGAGGAAGCTCGTGGAAAAAACTGGAAGAGCGACGGGCAAAGGCACTGAGGAGACGAGCAGAAAGAAAGAGAGAGAGAGAGAGAGAGGACGGTCGTAATAATACGCATCGACGAGCTCGCGTTGAATCTCCGTGACAATTTCTGTTCTACGCCGGTAGAAAATAACGAGGACAATTTTTCGTACGGCCACTCTCTCTCCTTCTCTCTTTCTCTCTCTTAATTATCGCTGCGGAGTCGTCGCGTAGTCACGAGTTTGCAAAATCGATAAAACGCCTCCTGCGTTCATCAGCGCGCGAGAATGTCTGAAATATAAATTACTTTTTTCCCGGCAATACACAAGGCGCGATGTTTAATTCACGCCGCGAGTAATTATGCACGCAAATTACGAAATGAGAGACTCGACAGAGAAAGAGAGATACATCATCGATCATTCGCGATTAGAATTCAGCCTGCGATTTCCAGCCAGCGATCGCCGGTGGCGCGAATCGATGAGCTCGCGAATGCGGAGAAAACTAAGCGACGAGGAGGAAGGAGCTCGCGTAAATTCAGCCGCGTGCAACTATCCCTCCTATCGGGACAACTCGCGCACACATACGTACACTTGGCGAGGCGCGTTCGATTGATTAACGAAACTTTCAAGCCGCGGGGGAAACTTTCGGCCGCTCTCGCGTGCGACTCGAAAAAAGCGTCAATTAACGCGTCTCCGAAGCCGGCAGCGCGATTCCAAGCTGATTGACAAGCGTGTGGAAGCGTCTCGCCTCCACGTGACGTCGCTGCTGCCGGGCTTGCCGCGAGTTTTCGGGTCGGCGCGAGAGATGGGGAAAATGTCAAGGTGCAATCGGCGAGCGCGTGATGATCCTCGCGTGACCCCCTCGACGGGGCTAGATCCGATCGATCCGACGGATCGCGAGCGAGCGAGATCCATCGGGGAAACGGTATACACGGACACGTCCCGCGTGATCGCGCGGACAGATCGCTGATAGCGCGTGCAGTCACGAACGCGGTACGGGCCGGCTCGAAGACGACGACGATTACCACGACGATGACGACGACGGCGTATCGACGAGCACACACGAGTACGTACCGGTGTCTTCGGACATGTCTCGGCTGGACTTCAACCCGGAGGACTTCACTCGGACCACAACGGCCGCGGCCACGTAGACTGCGCGACACCGCCAGTCGAGTCAGTCCATCCCGGTTTCCTTGGTTCCGTTGAATCGATATATACCTCGCTGCAAGCAGCGTGCAAGCATCTGCACGACGGAACGCGAACGGATAAATAAGAGTAGACGAGGACCGTCGGTGAGGCCAGGTCGCACAGAAACAAAAATAGTCTTAAATCAAGAATAGATATTGTTATATATATACGTATTCATCGTATAATTTATACCTCCGCAAGTTAAGAAAACGGTATCGCGATGTCGCGTCGAACGGGTGGCGAAAGCAATCGATTCGCGCGTTTACAGAGACGATCGACTATGTTATTGTTTTCTTAAGCGACCCTCGTGAAAAACAGGAATTGCACTCCGTCATTGTAACGACGGGACTATCGCACGATATCCAGGCAATAAAGATAAATTTGCGATATCAGGAGCGATCGCTCTTCCACGCTCTCCTCGACGACAGCCCCTCGCATCCGATCGGGCCGTCTTAACGCTGAGGATCAAAACGACTTTGCCCGTCGAGATCGGATCAGATGCTAATTACAAGCCGATCCCTGTTATTTCCGATCCCACCTAGCTTCCTGGATCGTTCGTCCTCCCCCACGGCTCGGCGAGCTTATGTAATACCCGGACGAGAATGGATAGGACGGCTAGGCTAGCAGGGGCTAGGTGGGTGGATGATTGAACACGTAATTCGCGTGCACGAAATTCGATCGTCACAAAGGCGCACATCGGCGGAGCTATCTCTCTCTCTCTCTCTCTCTCTCTCTGCCTTCGTGCTTTGGCCGTCATCCCCTCAACACGGTACGTGTGCAGGCTCTCATGCCCGGGCATTCGTGCACACCCCGTTCGACGCGTGTGCAGCAGCACGGGCGTAAGGTGTGCTCGCACACCTATCGCAGACTCCCGGTTCCGGCAGAGGGGGGGGGGGCGATGATCCGGGATGGGCAATGGCGGAAAGGGGTGGTTGGAGACGAGGGTGGAGGATAACGGCGCACTCGTTGCGGCGGCGGGGCATTTTCGCGAATAATTTGACGAACGAGATGAGGCCGTTCGCTCGCTCCGCTCGTTTGCTTGCTTCATAGGTTCCACGGCGACGAATTTCGGCTTCGAGTAGATCAAGTAGATTAAGACGTATGGCGCCGGCGGTGTTCGGCCGGGTATTACTCGCCTCTCGAATTTTAAGAGAGGGACCGGGGAATGATCGTGCGAGTAATGATGATTTACCACGATGGCCGATTTGTATAAGCTTGAGGGTGCGCGGGGAATTGTATCGGGTCATTACGGGAGAAATAGGTCTTCGCGAGTGGGTCTCCGTTCGGAGCAGGACGATTACTATTTCACGATTAGCGTGTCCCGTAGCGCGAAACGTCGGGAGGGGACGCGCTTTTAAATCGACGCTCGCGAGCAAGGAGGGTCGCGGAAGAGCGGATACGCGATCGAACGTGCGGCGTGTCTCGGCGGATAAGTTTAGTTAGGCAGATGAGATTTATTCTCGCCTGAAATTATCCGCGTGGCATCCACGACGCCGAGATCCGCGCTTCGCCCATTTCAATCTCGTTCCCTTTGCGAATATGGACAGCTGTGAAAACCGCGAAGCGCGCGCCGTGGCTGTTCGTAACGAATTTCCAAAGGGAGAACGCGCGAATTAGATGCACCGCTGTGGAGAGGGAGGAGGGAGGGGGTGGCGGAATAATTCCGCGCGAATACGGTGCCGCAGAGGATCCGGTAAACCAATTTCTCGGAGGACATTTTTCTGGATGTCGGTTAATGGTGGTGGTGACGACGACGATGGTGATGTTAGCGGAGATGGTGGTGGTGGTGGTTGGTGATGGCGCGTTCCCTGGTGAATGTCCTCCTCCCCCGGGCTTTGGCTGGGACCTCCGGGTAAAACCCCCTCCTCCCCCTTCGACGCCCCCCTCTTCCCTATCTCACACCCCTTCCACAGTTCCTGGGAGTACGGGGATGCGCGAAACAGGGCGGCGAGAGGGACGTGGAACTGCACGGAGAGAGAGTGAATGACTGGGAGAGAACGTGGGAGATCGATATTCGAAAGACCCCCCCCCTC